>NC_081362.1:98994156-99257341 GCF_030684315.1 Stegostoma tigrinum | reverse complement strand
AGAGACTGTGCGCGCAGGCAGCGGGGGAGAGAGAGAGAGAGAGAGAGACTGTGCGCGCAGGCAGCGGGGGGGAGGGAGGAGAGAGACTGTGCGCGCAGGGTGGCGGGGGGAGAGAGAGAGAGAGAGAGAGACTGTGCGCGCAGGGCGGCGGGGGGAGAGAGAGAGAGACTGTGCGCGCAGGACGGCGGGGGGAGAGAGAGAGAGACTGTGCGCGCAGGACGGCGGGGGAGAGAGAGAGAGACTGTGCGCGCAGGCAGCGGGGGAGAGAGAGAGAGAGAGAGACTGTGCGCGCAGGCAGCGGGGGAGAGAGAGAGAGACTGTGCGCGCAGGGCGGCGGGGGGGGAGAGAGAGAGAGACTGTGCGCGCAGGGCGGCGGGGGGGGGAGAGAGAGAGAGACAGTGCGCGCAGGGCGGCGGGGGGAGAGAGAGAGAGACTGTGCGCGCAGGGTGGCGGGGGGAGAGAGAGAGAGAGAGAGACTGTGCGCGCAGGACGGCGGGGGAGAGAGAGAGAGACTGTGCGCGCAGGGCAGCCGGGGGAGAGAGAGAGACTGTGCGCGCAGGGCAGCCGGGGGAGAGAGAGAGACTGTGCGCGCAGGGCAGCCGGGGGAGAGAGAGAGACTGTGCGCGCAGGGCAGCCGGGGGAGAGAGAGAGACTGTGCGCGCAGGGCAGCCGGGGGGGAGAGAGACTGTGCGCGCAGGGCAGCCGGGGGAGAGAGACTGTGCCGCGCAGGGCAGCCGGCGGGGAGAGAGACTGTGCGCGCAGGGCAGCCGGGGGAGAGAGAGAGAGAGACTGTGCGCGCAGGCAGCGGGGGAGAGAGAGAGAGAGACTGTGCGGCGCAGGACGGCGGGGGAGAGAGAGAGAGAGAGACTGTGCGCGCAGGCAGAGGGGGAGAGAGAGAGAGAGACTGTGCGCGCAGGTCGGCGGGGGAGAGAGAGAGAGACTGTGCGCGCAGGGCAGCCGGGGGAGAGAGAGAGAGACTGTGCGCGCAGGACGGCGGGGGGAGAGAGAGAGAGAGACTGTGCGCGCAGGGCGGCGGGGGTGGGGAGAGAGAGAGAGAGAGAGAGAGAGAGAGACTGTGCGCGCAGGGCGGCGGGGCAGGGGGGGGAGAGAGAGAGAGAGACTGTGCGCGCAGGGCAGCCGGGGGAGAGAGAGAGACTGTGCGCGCAGGGCAGCCGGGGGAGAGAGAGAGACTGTGCGCGCAGGGCAGCCGGGGGAGAGAGAGAGACTGTGCGCGCAGGGCAGCCGGGGGAGAGAGAGAGAGAGACTGTGCGAGCAGGGCGGCGGGGGCGAGAGAGAGAGAGACTGTGCGCGCAGGGCGGCGGGGGCGAGAGAGAGAGAGACTGTGCGCGCAGGGCGGCGGGGGGCGAGAGAGAGAGAGACTGTGCGCGCAGGGCGGCGGGGGCGAGAGAGAGAGAGAGACTGTGCGCGCAGGGCGGCGGGGGGCGAGAGAGAGAGAGACTGTGCGCGCAGGGCGGCGGGGGCGAGAGAGAGAGAGAGAGAGACTGTGCGCGCAGGGCGGCGGGGGGGAGAGAGAGAGAGAGACTGTGCGCGCAGGACGGCGGGGGAGAGAGAGAGAGACTGTGCGCGCAGGACGGCGGGGGAGAGAGAGAGAGACTTTGCGCGCAGGACGGCGGGGGAGAGAGAGAGAGACTGTGCGCGCAGGACGGCGGGGGAGAGAGAGAGACTGTGCGCGCAGGCAGCGGGGGAGAGAGAGAGAGAGAGAGAGACTGTGCGCGCAGGCAGCGGGGGAGAGAGAGAGAGAGAGACTGTGCGCGCAGGGCGGCGGGGGGGAGAGAGAGAGAGACTGTGCGCGCAGGGCGGCGGGGGCGAGAGAGAGAGAGAGAGAGACTGTGCGCGCAGGGCGGCGGGGGGGAGAGAGAGAGAGACTGTGCGCGCAGGACGGCGGGGGAGAGAGAGAGAGACTGTGCGCGCAGGACGGCGGGGGAGAGAGAGAGAGACTTTGCGCGCAGGACGGCGGGGGAGAGAGAGAGAGACTGTGCGCGCAGGACGGCGGGGGGAGAGAGAGAGACTGTGCGCGCAGGCAGCGGGGGAGAGAGAGAGAGAGAGAGAGACTGTGCGCGCAGGCAGCGGGGGAGAGAGAGAGAGAGAGAGAGAGACTGTGCGCGCAGGGCGGCGGGGGGGAGAGAGAGAGAGACTGTGCGCGCAGGACGGCGGGGGAGAGAGAGAGAGACTGTGCGCGCAGGACGGCGGGGGAGAGAGAGAGAGACTGTGCGCGCAGGCAGCGGGGGAGAGAGAGAGAGAGACTGTGCGCGCAGGCAGCGGGGGAGAGAGAGAGAGAGAGACTGTGCGCGCAGGGTGGCGGGGGGAGAGAGAGAGAGACTGTGCGCGCAGGGCGGCGGCGGGGAGAGAGAGAGAGACTGTGCGCGCAGGACGGCGGGGGAGAGAGAGAGAGACTGTGCGCGCAGGACGGCGGGGGAGAGAGAGAGAGACTGTGCGCGCAGGCAGCGGGGGAGAGAGAGAGAGAGAGAGACTGTGCGTGCAGGCAGCGGGGGAGAGAGAGAGAGAGAGAGAGAGACTGTGCGCGCAGGGCGGCGGGGGGAGAGAGAGAGAGACTGCGCGCAGGGCGGCGGGGGGAGAGAGAGAGAGACTGTGCGCGCAGGGCGGCGGGGGGAGAGAGAGAGAGACTGTGCGCGCAGGCAGCGGGGGAGAGAGAGAGAGAGAGAGAGACTGTGCGCGCAGGGCAGCCGGGGGAGAGAGAGAGACTGTGCGCGCAGGGCAGCCGGGGGAGAGAGAGAGACTGTGCGCGCAGGGCAGCCGGGGGAGAGAGAGAGACTGTGCGCGCAGGCAGCGGGGGAGAGAGAGAGAGAGAGAGAGACTGTGCGCGCAGGCAGCGGGGGAGAGAGAGAGACTGTGCGCGCAGGGTGGCGGGGGGAGAGAGAGAGAGAGAGAGAGACTGTGCGCGCAGGGCGGCGGGGGGGAGAGAGAGAGAGACTGTGCGCGCAGGACGGCGGGGGAGAGAGAGAGAGACTGTGCGCGCAGGACGGCGGGGGAGAGAGAGAGAGACTGTGCGCGCAGGCAGCGGGGGAGAGAGAGAGAGAGAGAGACTGTGCGCGCAGGCAGCGGGGGAGAGAGAGAGAGACTGTGCGCGCAGGGCGGCGGGGGGAGAGAGAGAGAGACTGTGCGCGCAGGGCGGCGGGGGGAGAGAGAGAGAGACAGTGCGCGCAGGGCGGCGGGGGGAGAGAGAGAGAGACTGTGCGCGCAGGGCGGCAGGGGAGAGAGAGAGACTGTGCGCGCAGGACGGCGGTGGAGAGAGAGAGAGACTGTGCGCGCAGGACGGCGGTGGAGAGAGAGAGAGACTGTGCGCGCAGGCAGCAGGGGAGAGAGAGAGAGAGAGAGAGACTGTGCGCGCAGGGCAGCCGGGGGAGAGAGAGAGACTGTGCGCGCAGGGCAGCCGGGGGAGAGAGAGAGACTGTGCGCGCAGGGCAGCCGGGGGAGAGAGAGAGACTGTGCGCGCAGGGCAGCCGGGGGAGAGAGAGAGACTGTGCGCGCAGGGCAGCCGGGGGAGAGAGAGAGACTGTGCGCGCAGGCAGCGGGGGAGAGAGAGAGAGAGACTGTGCGCGCAGGACGGCGGGGGAGAGAGAGAGAGACTGTGCGCGCAGGGCAGCCGGGTGAGAGAGAGAGAGACTGTGCGCGCAGGGCAGCCGGGGGAGAGAGAGAGAGACTGTGCGCGCAGGGCAGCCGGGGGAGAGAGAGAGACACTGTGCGCGCAGGGCAGCCGGGGGAGAGAGAGAGACTGTCCGCGCAGGACGGCGGGGGAGAGAGAGAGAGACTGTGCGCGCAGGCAGCGGGGGAGAGAGAGAGAGAGAGAGACTGTGCGCGCAGGCAGCGGGGGAGAGAGAGAGAGAGAGAGAGAGACTGTGCGCGCAGGGCGGCGGGGGGAGAGAGAGAGAGACTGTGCGCGCAGGGCGGCGGGGGGAGAGAGAGAGAGACTGCGCGCAGGGCGGCGGGGGGAGAGAGAGAGAGACTGTGCGCGCAGGGCGGCAGGGGAGAGAGAGAGACTGTGCGCGCAGGACGGCGGTGGAGAGAGAGAGAGACTGTGCGCGCAGGACGGCGGTGGAGAGAGAGAGAGACTGTGCGCGCAGGCAGCGGGGGAGAGAGAGAGAGAGAGACTGTGCGCGCAGGGCAGCCGGGGGAGAGAGAGAGACTGTGCGCGCAGGGCAGCCGGGGGAGAGAGAGAGACTGTGCGCGCAGGGCAGCCGGGGGAGAGAGAGAGACTGTGCGCGCAGGCAGCGGGGGAGAGAGAGAGAGAGACTGTGCGCGCAGGACGGCGGGGGAGAGAGAGAGAGACTGTGCGCGCAGGGCAGCCGGGGGAGAGAGAGAGAGACTGTGCGCGCAGGGCAGCCGGGGGAGAGAGAGAGAGACTGTGCGCGCAGGGCAGCCGGGGGAGAGAGAGAGAGACTGTGCGCGCAGGGCAGCCGGGGGAGAGAGAGAGACTGTGCGCGCAGGACGGCGGGGGAGAGAGAGAGAGACTGTGCGCGCAGGACGGCGGGGGAGAGAGAGAGAGACTGTGCGCGCAGGACGGCGGGGGAGAGAGAGAGAGACTGTGCGCGCAGGGCGGCGGGGGAGAGAGAGAGAGACTGTGCGCGCAGGGCGGCGGGGCGGGGGGAGAGAGAGAGAGAGAGACTGTGCGCGCAGGGCAGCCGGGGGAGAGAGAGAGAGAGACTGTGCGCGCAGGCAGCGGGGGAGAGAGAGAGAGAGACTGTGCGCGCAGGACGGCGGGGGAGAGAGAGAGAGAGACTGTGCGCGCAGGCAGCGGGGGGGAGAGAGAGAGAGACTGTGCGCGCAGGACGGCGGGGGAGAGAGAGAGAGACTGTGCGCGCAGGGCAGCCGGGGGAGAGAGAGAGACTGTGCGCGCAGGGCAGCCGGGGGAGAGAGAGAGACTGTGCGCGCAGGGCAGCCGGGGGAGAGAGAGAGACTGTGCGCGCAGGGCAGCCGGGGGAGAGAGAGAGACTGTGCGCGCAGGCAGCGGGGGAGAGAGAGAGAGACTGTGCGCGCAGGGCCGCGGGGGGAGGGAGAGAGAGAGAGAGAGAGAGACTGTGCGCGCAGGGCGGCGGGGGGAGAGAGAGAGAGACTGTGCGCGCAGGGCGGCGGGGGTGGGGAGAGAGAGAGAGAGAGACTGTGCGCGCAGGGCGGCGGGGGAGAGAGAGAGAGAGACTGTGCGCGCAGGGCGGCGGGGGTGGGGAGAGAGAGAGAGAGAGAGAGTGTGCGCGCAGGGCGGCGGTGGGGGGGGAGAGAGAGAGAGAGACTGTGCGCGCAGGGCGGCGGGGGTGGGGAGAGAGAGAGAGAGAGAGAGTGTGCGCGCAGGGCGGCGGTGGGGGGGGGGAGAGAGAGAGAGAGACTGTGCGCGCAGGGCAGCCGGGGGAGAGAGAGAGACTGTGCGCGCAGGCAGCGGGGGAGAGAGAGAGAGAGACTGTGCGCGCAGGACGGCGGGGGAGAGAGAGAGAGACTGTGCGCGCAGGGCAGCCGGGGGAGAGAGAGAGAGACTGTGCGCGCAGGACGGCGGGGGAGAGAGAGAGAGACTGTGCGCGCAGGACGGCGGGGGAGAGAGAGAGAGACTGTGCGCGCAGGACGGCGGGGGAGAGAGAGAGAGACTGTGCGCGCAGGACGGCGGGGGAGAGAGAGAGAGACTGTGCGCGCAGGGCGGCGGGGGCGGGGAGAGAGAGAGAGAGAGACTGTGCGCGCAGGGCGGCGGGGGTGGGGAGAGAGAGAGAGAGAGACTGTGCGCGCAGGGCGGCGGGGGAGAGAGAGAGAGAGACTGCGCGCAGGGCGGCGGGGGTGGGGAGAGAGAGAGAGAGTGTGCGCGCAGGGCGGCGGGGGTGGGGAGAGAGAGAGAGAGAGAGAGTGTGCGCGCAGGGCGGCGGTGGGGGGGGGGAGAGAGAGAGAGACTGTGCGCGCAGGGCAGCCGGGGGAGAGAGAGAGACTGTGCGCGCAGGCAGCGGGGGAGAGAGAGAGAGAGACTGTGCGCGCAGGACGGCGGGGGAGAGAGAGAGAGACTGTGCGCGCAGGGCAGCCGGGGGAGAGAGAGAGACTGTGCGCGCAGGACGGCGGGGGAGAGAGAGAGAGACTGTGCGCGCAGGACGGCGGGGGAGAGAGAGAGAGACTGTGCGCGCAGGACGGCGGGGGAGAGAGAGAGAGACTGTGCGTGCAGGACGGCGGGGGAGAGAGAGAGAGACTGTGCGCGCAGGACGGCGGGGGAGAGAGAGAGAGACTGTGCGCGCAGGCAGCGGGGGAGAGAGAGAGAGAGAGAGAGACTGTGCGCGCAGGCAGCGGGGGAGAGAGAGAGAGAGAGACTGTGCGCGCAGGGCGGCGGGGGGGAGAGAGAGAGAGACTGTGCGCGCAGGACGGCGGGGGAGAGAGAGAGAGACTGTGCGCGCAGGGCGGCGGGGCGGGGGGGAGAGAGTGAGAGAGACTGTGCGCGCAGGGCAGCCGGGGGAGAGAGAGAGACTGTGCGCGCAGGGCAGCCGGGGGAGAGAGAGAGACTGTGCGCGCAGGGCAGCCGGGGGAGAGAGAGAGACTGTGCGCGCAGGGCAGCCGGGGGAGAGAGAGAGACTGTGCGCGCAGGGCAGCCGGGGGAGAGAGAGAGACTGTGCGCGCAGGGCAGCCGGGGGAGAGAGAGAGAGAGACTGTGCGCGCAGGCAGCGGGGGAGAGAGAGAGAGAGACTGTGCGCGCAGGCAGCGGGGGAGAGAGAGAGAGAGACTGTGCGCGCAGGGCGGCGGGGGAGAGAGAGAGAGACTGTGCGCGCAGGGCGGCGGGGGAGAGAGAGAGAGACTGTGCGCGCAGGGCGGCGGGGGTGGGGAGAGAGAGAGAGACTGTGCGCGCAGGGCGGCGGGGCGGGGGGGAGAGAGTGAGAGAGACTGTGCGCGCAGGGCAGCCGGGGGAGAGAGAGAGAGACTGTGCGCGCAGGGCAGCCGGGGGAGAGAGAGAGAGACTGTGCGCGCAGGGCAGCCGGGGGAGAGAGAGAGAGACTGTGCGCGCAGGGCAGCCGGGGGAGAGAGAGAGAGACTGTGCACGCAGGGCGGCGGGGGGGAGAGAGAGAGACTGTGCACGCAGGGCGGCGGGGGGGAGAGAGAGAGACTGTGCACGCAGGGCGGCGGGGGGGAGAGAGAGAGACTGTGCACGCAGGGCGGCGGGGGGGAGAGAGAGAGACTGTGCACGCAGGGCGGCGGGGGGGAGAGAGAGAGACTGTGCGCGCAGGCAGCGGGGGGGAGAGAGAGACTGTGCGCGCAGGCAGCAGGGGGGAGAGAGAGAGAGAGACTGTGCGCGCAGGCAGCGGGGGGGAGAGAGAGACTGTGCGCGCAGGCAGCGGGGGGGAGAGAGAGAGAGAGAGAGACTGTGCGCGCAGGCAGCGGGGGGGAGAGAGAGAGAGAGAGAGACTGTGCGCGCAGGCAGCTGGGGGGAGAGAGAGAGAGAGACTGTGCGCGCAGGCAGCGGGGGGGAGAGAGAGAGAGAGACTGTGCGCGCAGGCAGCGGGGGGGAGAGAGAGAGAGAGACTGTGCGCGCAGGGCAGCGGGGGGACAGAGAGAGACTGTGCGCACAGGGCGGCGGGGGTGGGGAGAGAGAGTAAGACTGTGCGCGCAGGGCAGCGGGGGGAGAGAGAGAGAGAGAGAGACTGTGCGCGCAGGGCGGCAGTGGTGGGGGGAGAGAGAGAGAGAGAGAGACTGTGCGCGCAGGGCGGCAGTGGTGGGGGGAGAGAGAGAGAGAGAGAGACTGTGCGCGCAGGGCGGCAGTGGTGGGGGGAGAGAGAGAGAGAGAGAGACTGTGCGCGCAGGGCGGCAGTGGTGGGGGGAGAGAGAGAGAGAGAGAGACTGTGCGCGCAGGGCGGCAGTGGTGGGGGGAGAGAGAGAGAGACTGTGCGCGCAGGGCGGCGGGGGGTAGAGAGAGAGACTGTGCGCGCAGGGCGGCAGTGGTGGGGGGAGAGAGAGAGAGAGAGAGACTGTGCGCGCAGGGCGGCAGTGGTGGGGGGAGAGAGAGAGAGACTGTGCGCGCAGGGCGGCAGTGGTGGGGGGAGAGAGAGAGAGACTGTGCGCGCAGGGCGGCACTGGTGGGGGGAGAGAGAGAGAGACTGTGCGCGCAGGGCGGCACTGGTGGGGGGAGAGAGAGAGAGAGAGACTGTGCGCGCAGGGCGGCAGTGGTGGGGAGAGAGAGAGAGAGACTGCGCGCAGGGCGGCAGTAGTGGGGAGAGAGAGAGAGACTGTGTGCGCAGGGCGGTGGCAGGGGAGAGAGAGGCTGTCTGTTGGGGGGAGAGAGAGAAAGAGAGACTATGTGTGTGTGACAGAGGAACCCAGGAATTCACATTCATAGATCTTTGAAAGGTTGTGCGACTTATTGAAATTCATTTTTGGGATGTGGGCATTGCTGGCTGAGCCAGTATTTACCTCCTATTCATTGTTGCTCTTGAGAAGGTGGTGGTGAGCCCTTCTTAAACCGCTGTAATCAGTGGGTTGTAGATAGACGTACAGTGTCATTAGGGAATCAGTTCCAGGAATTTGTTACAGCAACATTTGAAGGAACAGCAACGTATTTCCAAGTTAGGAAGGAAACTTGCAGGTACTGATGTTCTCGTTTATCTACTGCTCATCCTTCTAGGTGATGGTTGTTAGTTTGGAAGGTCCTTTCTAGGGAGAACTGGGGTAGTTCTGCAATTCATTTGTCGATAGTACACAGTGCTGTTAATACAATTTGGAGCTGGAGTATCACAGCATGTTAGGCAGCATCAGAGGACGGGGAGATTCACCGTTTTGGTCCTAGATCCTTCATCAGGTCTGCCACTGAATGTTATTGGTAGAGGAAGTGCATATGGTCTCAATCAGCTGCTTTGTCCTGGATAGAGTCAAGCTTCTTGGTGTTGGAGCTACACTCAGCTGGGCAAATGGGCAGTATTCTATCACACTCCTGACTTGTGCCTTATAGGTGGTGGACAGGATTTAAGGAGTCAGGAGTGATTTACTTCAGCATTCTAGGCCTCTGACTTGCTTTTGCAGCCACTGTATTTATATGGCTAGTCCAGTTCAGTTTCTATCGTAAACATAATTACTGAGTACAAAAGCAGGGAAGTACCACTGAAAATTTATGAAGTTCTGTTGAAAATAATAAAAGTTGTAGCACTAAGAGTGGACACTTGGTCTGTTGTGTCTGTGTCATCCAAAAAGTGAATCACGTGGCTAAGAGATAGCAAGAACTGCAGATGCAGGATTGCGGAGCTGGAAGAACACAGCAGGCCAGGCAGCATCAGAGAAGCAGGAAAGTTGACACTTTGGGATGGGACTCTTCTTCAGAAATAGGGAGGAGGGAGTGGGAGCTGGGAAATACGTAAGAGAGGAGGGACGGGGCTGGGGAATGTAGTTGGGTTAGTGATAGGTGAATGCAGGTATGGTGTGGTGGGGATTGGTCAGTGGAATGGGTGGGGCAAATAGGTAGGAAAGAAGATGAACAGGTTGTGTTGGGTCAAAGAGGTGGGAGGGAGGATGGGTGGGGCTGGGAAAAGCGGTGTGGGTTGGTGATAGGTTGGATGCAGATAGTGCGTCGTGGGGATTGGTCAGCAGGAAGGGTAGGACCGATAGATGGGAGAGAAGATGGACAGATCGTGTCAGATCATGGAGGCGGGGATGAGAGGGAGGTTTGGACATGGGATGAGGCCCGGGGGTGGGAATATGTTAAAACTGGTCAATTCTACATTAAGGCCATTGGGCTGTAGCTCCCAAGGCAGAATATGAGTGTTGTTCATCCAGTTTGCATGTGTTATCGTTATGGCACTGGACGAGGCCCAGGGAGTGGGAGGGGCAGTTAAAATGGCTGGCGACAGGAAGATGTTGCTTGTCGTGTACAGAGCATAGATGCTTGACAGAGTGGCCCCCAAGTCTATGTTTGGTCTCAGTGATGTGGAGGAGGCCCGAGATGGAGGTGAGGGGGGTTGTGTAGGGGCAGGTGTAGCACTTCATGCAATTTCAGGGAAAGGTGCCGTGTGTTGGCGGGGTTAGTAGCGAGTGTGGAGCAGACATAGCTACTGTCTTTTTCCAGCATTTTGTCCACAGCCCTGAAGGATACAGCTCTTGAGGTGAATATTCAGACATCTTTCAGTTGAGTTGAGAGTTTATGCTTCTGACACTCTTTCAGACAGTGAGTTCCAGACCTCTGCCACTCTCTGGTTGAAAAGTTTTTCCTTACCTCCTCTCCAATCATGTTAAATCTATGCCCCTTTAGTTACTATCTCTCTGTTAAGATAAATAGACCTGCCTATTTCTTCTATATAAGTCTCTTCCTAAATTTGTGGATCTCATGTAAATCATCCCTCAGCCTCCTTTGTTCTGGGGAAACAACCGGCTTATTTAATCTTCCCTCTTAGCTGGTTTTCAGCATTCTCATAAATCTCCCATGTCCTCTTTCTAATGTAGTTTCATGAAATGACCGGAGCTGTAGCCTAATTCATGATTCCAGAATAACCTGTCTGCTCTTTCATACTATACCTTGGTTATTAAAGGAAAGGTTTCCATAATCTTCATGTCAGACTGTCCTTCAGGTATCTGGGAACATTCATTTCCAAGTTCCTTCACTTCTTCTGCACCTCTCAATAATCTCCCATTTATTATGTATTTGTTCACCTTGTTTGACCACTCTTCCCCCAACCCATGCGTGACCTCCGATTTCTCTGGTTGTATTCCATTTACTACTTTGTTGCTGTTATCTTCCTGCATATGGCTTTCCTCATTGTCAACGAGACAGACAAATTTTGATAACAAAGTGTGAAGCTGGATGAACACAGCAGGCCAAGCAGCATCTCAGGACCACAAAAGCTGACGTTTCGGGCCTAGACCCTTCATCAGAGAGGGGGATGGGGAGAGGGTTCTGAAATAAATAGGGAGAGAGGGGGAGGCAGACTGAAGATGGATAGAGGAGAAAATAGGTGGAGAGAGAGTGTAGGTGGGGAGGGGATAGGTCAGTCTTGGGAGGACGGACAGATCAAGGAGGCGGGATGGAGGTGCGGCTTGAGGTGGGAGGAGGGGATAGGTGAGAGGAAGAACTGGTTAGGGAGGTGGGGACGAGCTGCGCTGCTTTTGTGATACAGTCGGGGGAGGGGACAAGCTGGGCTGTTTATGGAATGCAGTGGGGGAGGGGGACATTTTGAAGCTTGTGAAGTCCACATTGATACCATTGGGCTGCAGGGTTCCTAAGCGGAATATGAAATTTTGAGTCGTCTGCAAACTTCTTGATCATGCCTCAATATTTATGAACAATTTATTAGTATGTACCACATAAAGCAAGAGACAGAGTGCTGCATTTTGTAGAACCGCATTGGAAACAGCTTTCCAGTCGAAGAAAGCGGTTTCAACATCACTCTTTCTTTCTTGCCACAAAGCAGTTTTTATACATCTTGCTTCATTTCATTGGATCTCATAAGGTTTTTTTTAAACTCTGCTGCCTTATGGGATCTTGTCAAAAGCCTTGCTGAAATCTAATTAGACTATATCAACTGCCATTTACTCATCAATCCTCTTTATTGCTACCTCAAAAAATAAAGCTAACTATCTTTTATAAAAACTTGAAATGAACTGCAGATCCTGAAAATCACAAACAAAAATGGAAGTTGCTGGCAAAGCTAAGTGGGTCTGGCAGCATCTGTGAAAACAAACCAGAGTTAACATTTCAGGTCCAATGACCCTTCCTTAGATCTATCCTTTATTTATCCCTGCCTTTCTACAAGATAGTTTAAGCTGTCTCAGAATTAACTTCAGTAATTTGCCTACGACTAAGGTTAGACTGATGTGGCCTGGAATTGTTTGGTGAATTCCTCACTCTCCTTTTAAACAATGGTATAACAATGGCAGCATGATGGCTCAGTGGTTAGCATTGCAGCCTCACAGCACCAGGGACTCGAGTTCAATTCTACCCTTGGGTGACTGTCTGTTTGGAATTTGCACATTCTCCCTGTGTCTGCATGGGTTTCCTCCCACAGCCCAAAGGTGTGTAAGCTAAGTAGATTGGTCATGCTAAATTGCCTGTAGTGTTCACAGATGTGTAGATTAGGTGGGTTATAGGCAATGGGTCTGGGTGGGATGTTTTGAGGTTCAGTGTGGACTTGTTGGGCTGAAGGGCCTGTTTCTACATTGTAGAGACTCTCTGAAAATTCTATGAAATAGGTAGTAATGGGCAACTAGGAAGCACAGTTTCATCCTAATGGATCTCTCAATTAAGAGTAAGATGAGGATAGATTTCTCACTTGAGGGTTGATAACCAATTTTCTTCACCAGAGAGCAGGGGAGGCTGGACCATTAAATCTATAGAGCCCTTAGTTAAACAGATTTGTGATCTAAAAGGGAGTTGAGGATTACACAGGCAGGTAGCAAAATGGAGCTCAGCTAGAATCAGATCAACCATGATCCTGTTGAATGGTGGAACAGGCTCAAGGAGCTTCTTGACATTCTACTTTTGGGCTTTGAAATAGCTACTCAAATATGACACCCCTGGAAGACATGGAATACAACAGTTCCAAACTCCAGCCAGTTGCTCAGGACAACTGGGCAGCCAAGGATTGGGTCTTGGCATGATGCACATATCCGGAGACCAATTGTTTTTACACTAAGTCCTCTTTTATGTTCCAGGTTCCATTCTAACCATTTGATATATCTTCTAGTATGCTATGTGTGTATCCAGCATTGCTTCTGATGCATCTTCATTTTTTTGTTTTGCAGGTCCTACGAGGATAAATGTGTTGGGATTGAATTTGTTCTTCTATACTATGTATAGTAAACCCTACAGGATCATATTCAGCTCTAAAGTGTTTCCCTCTCAGTATACTGGAACAGATCATTGGACAGCATGCTACCATTTATTGACTGTATCTCAAGATACAGCATAGAAACAGTGGATAGTGATTATTGTGATCTGTATCTTGGGGGTTGTGTCTAGCAACCATTTGAAAGTGAAAGAGTTTACAATCTGTGAAACTGTCAGATGTAAATTTGGATTATTCAAAATTTTAATCAAAGCTGTTAATAGACTTGGCTGTCATCAAATATCAGTCTGGTGTTTCATTAAATTTGATATTCATTCTCAAATAAGTCTAGGTTAGTAATTACCCAGTTGTTGTGTAACTAAATTAGATTCTGGTTTGGATTGTTAACAATAATTTTGGATTACTGGCTAATGGTAGGACATGTCTGGTCAATGCCATAACATCCTGTTTCAGCTGGACTCTGTGAGTAGATCTCAAATTTTGAAGTAGTAAGTTGACACAGGCACTCTATAGGTAACTATTTCAAATGATTTACTGAGGTTAGTAGATTAGAAAGTTAAACATTCATGGCTAATGTTCCCTTTGGATCTGTTTGGAACCTTTTTATTGTACAGCCACACATGTTATTATCTCAACAACTATCACACTTCTCCACAGCAGTGCAAGCACAGAGATTAGTTAGGAGCATTTCTTGAGCAAATAAACCTTTAAAGGCCATCCAGTGCGGATACTGTAGTTCTGTGTGGACGAATATCTATTCTACAAAGAGCTTGTGCTAAAACATTTGTGCACCTAAACTAAGTAACTTACTTAAGTGTATTTTGCCTGTGTTTAATTTGTCACTTCCAATCAATGAATGCTAGAAACAGTTTGTAAGAGGTTCACAGCAAAGTCAAACAAAGCAAATTTTGAATTTAAAAAAAATCACAGTCTTTGAGGTTAGCTAGCAAACACACAGTACAAGTATGAAAGCTGACATAATACTGTCTGAAGTGTCATAGATCAAATCTTTGGTTTTCTGGCTGAGGAAAAACACTCGAAGAAAATGTTTGGAAACAGAAGGTTCTACTGTCTTAACACCTCCTGAAATACAGTGCATCATGGCTGAAATGAAACTTTTTTTCAATCCTGGGATTCAGGCATTGTTGGCTGGGCCAGTATTTATTGCTGATTTTCAGTTGTCTTTCACAAGGTGGTGGAAACATGCCACCTTGGACCACTACTGTCCATTGGTTTCATTACTTGCCACAATGGCTTTGGTGACTTGGACAGGAACATGCATTTGGTGGTGTCCCCTGCCTTTGCTGCCCTTGACCTTCTGGATGGTGGTGGTCATGGGTTTTTGGAAGTTGCTACCTAAGGAGCATTGGTGCAGTGTAGCTTGCTACAGTGCATTGGTGGGGAAGGGACTGAATGTTAGTGGATGTGGTGCCAATCAAGCGGGCTGTTTTGTCCTGGATGTGGTCAAGCTTCTTTAATGTTATAGAGCAATGGTCATCCAGACAAGTAGGAATATTCCATTCACAGTGCTGAATTGTGCTTTGTAGATGGTGGACAAGCTTTAGGGAGTCAGGAGATGAGTTACCGCTGCAGAATTCGTAGCCTCTGACCTCCTCTTGAGTTATTGTTTACATAGCTGCTCCAGTTCAATCTCTGGTCACTGGTAACCCCAGGATGGGGATACTAAGGTTTCAGTGATGATGGTGCCGTTGAATGCCAAGGGTTGATGGTTAGATTCTCTCTTGTCAGGGATGATCATTCCCTGGTTTTTGTGTGGATTGAGTTTTACATACCATTGACAATTAGTCACCACTCCACTGACCAATCATATACTTGATAAGAAATCTATATGTTTCAATGAGATCACCCCTCGTTCTTCTAAACGCAATGAGTAGAGTCCCAACCTGTTTTGCCTTTGTTCTTAAGACAATCCCTCCATACCAGGGATCATCCTAGTGAATTTTCTCTGCCTCCAATAAAATTATATCTTAAATAAGGGGACCAAAACTACTCAAAGTACTTCAGAAGTTGTTTTACCAGCACCTTGTAAATTTGCAGTAAGACTTGTGTTCTCATACTGCAGCCCTCTTGAAATAAGGACCATCATTCCTTTAGTCTTTCTGATTACCTATTGCCCCTGTGTGCTAACTTTGTTTCATGCTCAAGTACCTCCAAGTGTTTGTGTTGCAGCTTTCTTTCCACTTAAATAATACTGTTCTTTTGTTCTCCCTTCCAAACTGAACAACTTCACATTTTCCCACATTTCTACTGCTTTTGTCCACTCTAAACCTACCAATATCTGTCTGTAAACTTGCCTTTCCACATATTTGTGTATCATTTGCAAGTGTGGCTAAAATATACTTACTTACTTCCTCCAAGTCATTAATATATTTTGTAAACAGTTGCAGTCTCAGCACTGATCCTAATGGAACTCTCCTGGTCACAAGTCACCAACCTCTCGTAGTTTCCTGCCGGTTAGCCAATTCACTATCCATGTCAGTAAATTATCTCCAATACCATGGGCTCTAATGACTTAATATTTTGAGAGATACCTTTTCAGACACCTGTAAATCGAAATACGACATATCCACTGGTTCACCTCCAAACTTTAGTCAGACGTGACTTCCCTTTCATGAAGCTATGCTGACTCTCCTTGATTAGATTATGGTTTTCCAAATGTGCCGCCATTACTTCCTTAATAATTGTTTCTAATATTTTTCCAACAATAAAAGTTACCTAGTCACCTGTAGTTACCTGCTTTTTGCCTCTCTTTTTGAATAGGGGTATCACATTGGCAATCTGCCAGTAATACTCCAGAATGCAACGATTTTTGGAAAGTTACAAGCAATACATCTATTATCTCTGTAGCTACTTCTTTTAGGATCCTAGGATGCAAGCCATCAGGGCCAGTGGACTTACCTGCCTACAGTCCCGTCAGTTTATCTAACCCTATCTCCCTTGTGATAGTGATAGTATTTATAGTTATAGAACTGTACTGCATGGAAACAGACCTTTCGGTCAAACTGATCCATGCCAACCAGATACTCTAAATTAATCTAATCCCATTTACCAGCTTTTGACCCATATCCCTCTTAACCCTTCTTATTCACGCACCAATCCAGATGCCTTTTAAATGTTGTAGTTGTACCAGCCTCCACCATTTCCTTTGGCAGGTCATTCTATACACACCATCCCCTGCGTGGAAAATGTTGTCCCTTATAAATCTTTGCTGTCTCACCTTAAACGTATGCCCACTAGTTTTGGACTCCCACACCCTGCAGAAATAACCTTGGATATTCACCTCATCCATGCCCCTCATGATTTAATAAACTTCTACAAAATCAGCTTCCCATACTCCATGGAAAATATCTCACCCTATTCAGCCTCTCCCTAGAACTCAAGCCCTCTAACCCTGGCAATATCCTTGTCAATCTTTCCTCAACCCTTTCATCCCTGTATTCATTCCACCCTAAAGATTGATGCAAAATATCTCTTAATTCCTCTCCATTTCCTTCTTTCTAGTATCTCCCCAGATTCATTTTCTAAGGGGCTTACGTTCACTTTGATCTCTCTCTTCCTTTTATATATTTAAAAAAGCTCATTGGCATTTCTTGATAGAACATAGAACAGTACAGCACAGAACAGGCCCTTCAGCCGACGATGTTGTGCCGACCATTGATCCTCATGTATGCACCCTCAAATTTCTGTGACCATATGCATGTCCAGCAGTCTCTTAAATAACCCCAATGACCTTGCTTCCACAACTGCTGCTGGCAACGCATTCCATGCTCTCTCAACTCTCTGTGTAAAGAACCCGCCTCTGACATCCCCTCTATACTTTCCTCCAACCAGCTTAAAACTATGACCCCTCGTGTTAGCCATTTCTGCCCTGGGAAATAGTCTCTGGCTATCAACTCTATCTATGCCTCTCATTATCTTGTATACCTCAATTAGGTCCCCTCTCCTCCTCCTTTTCTCCAATGAAAAAAGTTCGAGCTCAGTCAACCTCTCTTCATAAGATAAGCCCTCCAGTCCAGGCAGCTTCCTGGTAAACCTCCTCTGAACCCTCTCCAAAGCATCCACCTCTTTCCTATAATAGGGCGACCAGAACTGGACGCAGTATTCCAAGTGCGGTCTAACCAAAGTTTTATAGAGCTGCAACAAGATCCCACGACTCTTAAACTCAATCCCCCTGTTAATGAAAGCCAAAACACCATATGCTTTCTTAACAACCCTGTCCACTTGGGTGGCCATTTTAAGGGATCTATGTATCTGCACACCAAGATCCCTCTGTTCCTCCACACTGCCAAGAATCCTATCCTTAATCCTGTACTCAGCTTTCAAATTCGACCTTCCAAAATGCATCACCTCGCATTTATCCAGGTTGAACTCCATCTGCCACCTCTCAGCCCATCTCTGCATCCTGTCGATGTCCCGCTGCAGCCTACAACAGCCCTCTATACTGTCAACGACACCTCCAACCTTTGTGTCATCTGCAAACTTGCTGACCTATCCTTCAATCCCCTCATCCAATTCATTAATAAAAATTACAAACAGTAGAGGCCCAAGGACAGAGCCCTGTGGAACACCACTCACCACTGACTTCCAGGCAGAATATTTTCCTTCTACTACCACTCGCTGCCTTCTGTTGGCCAGCCAATTCTGTATCCAGACAGCTAAGTTCCCCTGTATCCCATTCCTCCTGACCTTCTGAATGAGCCTACCATGGGAAACTTTATCAAATGCCCTCGTAGCTTACCCCTCTCTTTTTCTCCTTATAGTTGACCTTTGCTGGATTACTAATTTAGCCCAATCTTTGGGGCTTTCTCTGGCTTTTGCCCTTCTTTATATATGATTTTTCTTTTAACTTTACCTATTTTTCTTATCGGCAGCAGGTGGCATTTGAACCCAGGCCTCCCTGTCCAGGGATAGGGACACCATGCCTGCATCACAAGAAGGCCCCTAACTATGATTAACTTCCTTGATTAGCCATGGTTGGTTTATGCATTTAGAATCTTTCCTGCTTGGGGGACTTTTTTTGCCAAGTCATGAATTACCTCTTTAAATGTCTGCCACTACTTGCTTACTGTCTTTCCTGTTAATCTATCTACTCAATCCACATTAGCTAACTCTACCCTAATTTCATTGTGCTTCCTTTTATTTAAATTAAACACGGTTGTTTCTGACCCAAGTTAGTCACACTCATACCCTGATCGTCAGTTTCTGCAATAACCTTTGATGTGGCATTTTATCAAAGTCCTTCTGGAAATTGAAGTACATTATGACCTCTGAGAACTCTTGATTGACTGGCCAAACATAATTTCTGCTTTCATAAAATCTTAACTCTGCCTGATTGCCTTGAACTGATCCAAGTGCCTTGTGGTATCTTTTTAATAGCACCTTTGATTAATTAGCAAATTTAGCAACCGTACCTCCATCTGAGTAGTGAATAGAGATCGTAAACAGTTTCCTTCCTGGCTATGGCACACGTAACTTCATACCAACCCAAAAATAAGCTCGTGAGTTAAATGAGTTCTAAGGGTCACCCGAATCAAAACGCTAACTCCGTTTTCTCCTCCACAGATGCTGCCAGACCTGCTGAGTTTTTCCAGCAATTTTGTTTTTGTTCCTATTTATGCCTTTCTTCCTGTTTGCTAAATAATCCTCTGTCAACAAATATGATTTCTCTATCGCAAAACCATGTCCATTCTGCCTGATTGTATAAAGATTTTCTAAGTGACCTGCTGTAACTTCCTTTTTTTTTCATTTTTCTCTGACTGATAAGCAGACTGGATAGTAATTTGCTGTCTCTTCTATGATTCTTTATTGAACAGAAGCCTGTCACTATTTTCCAATTTGAAGAGACTGTTCTGGAATCTAGGGAGTTTGGGAAAATTAAAATCAATGAATCAACTATCTCAGCAGACTCAAAAGATGAGGTTGGCCAGAACCCAGAAAGCAGTGAGCTCCTTCATTTTAATAATTTTCTCAGTGCCTTCAGCTGAGCCACACTTGCCTTACGCTCAGACCTCCAGGGCCTGGTGTTTTTAGCCACCTGCTGTGCTCCACTGAGATAGCTAGGCGCTGAAGCTGATCATAAATTCTAGGAGCCAGTGGAGCAGCCTGTGCCCATTGTCGCTCCTCGGAAACCACATCCTTGACTTGGGGGAAGCTTTCTCTAGAGATGGTGATGGTGTTTTCAACCGGATCAGCCCTCACCCCTTCCCCATCATCCCAATATATATATGCAGAAGTAGGCCATTCAGTCCATTGAGGCTGCTGTGCCATTCAAAGAAATCATGACTGATGTGATAATCCATCTTGTGATAATGGGAACTGCAGATGCTGGAGAATCCAAGATAATAAAATGTGAGGCTGGATGAAGAGTTATAGAGTTGATAGCCAGAGACTATTTCCCAGGGCAGAAATGGCTAGCACGAGGGGTCATAGTTTTAAGCTGGTTGGTGGAAAGTATAGAGCGGATGTCAGAGGCAGGTTCTTTACGCAGAGAGTTGTGAGAGCATGGAATGCGTTGCCAGCAGCAGTTGTGGAAGCAAGGTCATTGGGGACATTTAAGAGACTGCTGGACATGTATATGGTCATAGAAATTTGAGGGTGCATACATGAGGATCAATGGTCGGCACAACATTGTGGGCTGAAGGGCCTGTTCTGTGCTGTACTGTTCTATGTTTCTATGAACACAGCAGGCCCAGCAGCATCTCAGGAGCACAAAAACTGACGTTTCAGGCCTAGACCCTTCATCAGAGAGGGGGATGGGGTGAGGGTTCTGGAATAAATAGGGAGAGAGGGGGAGGCGGACCGAAGATGGAGAGAAAAGAAGATAGGTGGAGAGGAGAGTATAGGTGGGGAGGTAGGGAGGGGATAGGTCAGTCCAGGGAAGACGGACAGGTCAAGGAGGTGGGGTGAGAGGAAGAAGAGGTTAGGGAGGCAGAGACAGGTTGGACTGGTTTTGGGATGCAGTGGGTGGAGGGGAAGAGCTGGGCTGGTTGTGTGGTGCAGTGGGGGGGAGGGGACGAACTGGGCTAGTTTTGGGATGCAGTGGGGTAAGGGGAGATTTTGAAGCTGGTGAAGTCCACATTGATACCATTGGGCTGCAGGGTTGCAAAGCGGAATATGAGTTGCTGTTCCTGCAACCTTCGGGTGGCATCATTGTGGCACTGCAGGAGGCCCGTGATGGACATGTCATCTGTAGAATGGGAGGGGGAGTGGAAATGGTTTGCGACTCTCACCCATCCCTTCCTCCCACCCCAAGCCACACCTCCATCTCCTACCTACTAACCTCATCCTACCTCCTTGACCTGTCCGTCTTCCCTGGACTGACCTATCCCCTCCCTACCTATACTCTCCTCTCCACCTATCTTCTTTTCTCTCCATCTTCGGTCCGCCTCCCCCTCTCTCCCTATTTATTCCAGAATCCTCACCCCATAGGCCCCTATGATGAAGGGTCTAGGCCTGAAACGTCAGCTTTTGTGCTCCTGAGATGCTGCTGGGCCTGCTGTGTTCATTCAGCCTCACATTTTATTATCTCTGATAATCCATCTTCCTTCTTTTCCCCAGAACTCTTGATGCCTCTAAAAAGTGAGTATACTTAACAACCGAGCCTTGACAGCCCTCTATAATAAAGAATTCCACAGATTCACTCCCTTCTGAAAGGGGACATTCCTTCTGTACCTCAAGGTGAAACAACCCTTCTGAGTCTACTGTGTCAGGTCCCCTTAGAATCTTGTGTGTTTCAATAAGACTTTCAATAGGGCTCTCATAAATTCAATAAGGACCTAATCTACTTGATTTTATTTTCATTAAGACAATCCCCTCCATGCTTGGCATCAAGCTAGTGAACCTTGCCTCCAATGGCAGTATATTTTTTTCTTGGATAAGGGCACAAAACTTCACAGAATTGTAGCTATTGTGCCTTACAATGATACAGCACAGAAGCAGCATTTCTGCCAATCGCCCATTTACTGCACCAACCCATTTACACTAATCCCACTTTCCGGTACTGGGTGCACAGTCAACATTTATTTCACGAGCAAAAACAAGGTTGCTGGAAAAGCTCAGTAGGTCCGCCAGCATCTGTGAAGAAGAAAGGTTAACGTTTCAGGTCTGGTGACCCTTCCTCGGAACTTTACAGCAACGTTTTTTGTTCCCGACTTAGGGCATGCATAGCTTGGGCCTATGCGTGTACCCGCGGCCACCCCCTTCGTCTGTAGGAAGTTGGAGGAATCGCTCTGATGAAGGGTCTAGGCCCGAAACGTCAGCTTTTGTGCTGCTTGGCCTGCTGTGTTCATCCAGCCTCACACTTTGTCATCCAGCTCTGTACCTTGTTATCTCAAATTCTCCAGCATCTGCAGTTCCTACGGTCTCTTGTCTTTCATTAGATGCTAATGCTCTTATCATTGTGAATCTATTACCTCCAATACCACGGCTCTATTAAGTGGCCTAATGTACCTTGTTAAAATCCAAATGTATTACATTCACTGCTTCATTTTATTTACAGCTTCTTATCACGACAAAGAATTAAAATACATTTATTCGGCACGATTTCAGACATCGGTCGGAGTAACCACAAGTTCGCGTCGCTGCCCCAAATAGAAATGGCGTCACCCCGCAGCGAACGTGAAAACCTGATGGTTTTATCAAGGGATACAATGCCCCGCACAAATATGGTATTCCCAGAAGGGTCACCGGACCCGAAACGTTAACTCTGATTTTTCTTCACAGATGCTGCCAGAGTTGCTGAGCTTTTCCAGCAATTCTTTTGTTCCTGATTTACACTAGCTGCAGCTCTTTAGATTTTTATCCCCAGCTCAAGCCCTTCGTTGGCTCACGTGACCGCTCCAGTGTGCTGATGTGTCTGCGATCAGCTCGAGTTCCACCGGAAACTGGAGTCAGAGAGAAACCGGAACTAAAAACCAGGGGTGTGGGTGCCTGGTGGGACATAAGACAGACCGGCAGTCGTGAAGACGAAGACCCGAGGGTCTGGGTGTGCTGAAGGCGATGGGTCGTCGTGGAGCCCCCGAGTTGTACCGTGCTCCTTTCCCGCTTTATGCTGTCAGTGTCCCACGGGCCGACCTGGTGGTGACCGCGGGCGGAGGAGGCGCCTCCAAGACCGGTATCAGCAATGGATTGGTGAGTGTAACAGAACAGTCAGTGCGGTTCCCGGACACGGAGACAGAACCAGGCCGAGGCACGCTCTATCTTATTATCTTTATCTGTATCTTGTCTTTCCATCTGAGAGACCTACCGTAGGCTCGTACAATCTGGGGACACAGTCAACAAGGACACTGCATAGAGTGAATTCAGTCCGGCAGTACAGGGCATACTCACTGTCAGTTCACTGGGCCGCACACTCGCTGACCATCAAGGTAGAATTTTAATTTGTTAAAAATTAACTGTTCAATAGATTTGCAAGGAAGTAGGTTAAATGAGAAAGAAAGCGCTAACGTAAATTTTGGGGCTTCGTGACCACACCTACATAAAGATAGGCAATAAAAACCAAAAGAACTGCGGATGCTGTAAATCAGGAACAAAAACAGAAGTTGCTGGGAGCACAGCAGGTCTGGCAACATTTGTAAAGGAAAAAACAGTTGACGTTTTGGGTCCAGTGACCCTTCCTCAGAACTTGTTGCTGCCAGACATGCTGAGCTTCCAGCAACTTCTGTTTTAGTCCCTTCTGAGGAAGGGTCGCTGGACTCAAAACGTTAACTGATTTTTCATCACAGATGCTGCTAGACCTGCTGAGCTTTTCCAGCAATTTCTGTTTTTGTGCATTACACAGGCAGTCCACTAGTTGTAATGAATTTTAGGATAATTTATGTTAGTCAACCAGGAAGCAGTTTGGATATGACACTTTAGTTAAGTAGACAACAGAAAGTCCCCCAGCCCTGCACAGCTTGCTTCTACCTCCTTCCTAAAATCCACAAAGATGACCGTCCAGGCAGACCCATTGTTTTAGCCTGTTCCTGGCTCACAGAACTCCTCTCTTTCCACTTTGAATCAATCTTCTTTCCCCTGGTCCCATCCCTGCCCACATACATCCAAGATTCTTTTGACGCTTTATAATAGTTTCAAAACTTCTAGTTTGCAGGTTTCAGCTGCCTCCTCTTTACCATGCATGTGCTATCCTTTTTACACATCTGTTCCCCATCAAGAGAGTTTTGGGGCTCTCCACTTCTTCCTGAAGCAAAGACCTGAACTGCCCCATTCTCTTCCACTTGGTCATTTTGTTCAGTTCAGAGGTGTGGCCATGGGTACCTGCATGGGCCACAGTTATGCCAGTCTCTTCGTGGGGCAGGTGGAACGTTCCATGTTCCAGTCCTATTCTGGACCACACCACAACTCTTTCTCAGACATATCAATGATGTCATTGCTGCTTGCCCCTCTCATCTGGAATTGGAAAAGTTCATCCATTTTGCTTTCACCTGGTCTATCTCTGACTCCTCCCTTCCCTTCCTCAACATCTGTTTCCATTTTTGGGTTTAGACTGGCCATTAGTCTCCACTATAAACTCACTGACTCCCACAGCTATCTGGACTATATATCCTCACACTCTGCTTCCTGTAAAGACTCCATCCCATTCTCTTAGTTCCTCTGTCTCCATCGTGTATGCTCAGATGAGGCCACCTTCTTACTCCATAAGACATAGGAGTGGAAGTAAGGCCATTCGGCCCATCAAGTCCACTCCGCCATTTAAATCACGGCTGATGGGCATTTCAACTCCATTTCCCTGCATCTCCAAGTAGCCCTTGATTCCTTGTGAGATCAAGAATTTGTCGATCTCTGCCTTGAAGGCATACTACGTCCCGGCCTCCACTGCACTCAGTGGCAATGAATTCCACAAGCCCACCACTCTCTGGCTGAAGAAATGTCTCCTCATTTCTGTTTTAAATTTACCCCCTCTAATTTTAAGGCTGTGCCCACGGGTCCTAGTCTCCCCGCCTAACGGAAACAACTTCCTAGCGTCCACCCCCTTCTAAGCCATACATTATCTTGTAAGTTTCTATTAGATCTCCCCTCAACCTTCTAAATGCTAATGAGTACGATCCCAGGATCCTTAGCCGTTCATCATACGTTAAACCTACCATTCCAGGGATCATCCGTGTGAATCTCTGCTGGACATGCTCCAGGGCTAGTATGTCCTTCCTGAGGTGTGGGACCCAAAATTGGACACAGTATTCTAAGTGGGGCCTAACTAGAGCTTTCTAAAGCCTCAGAAGCACATCGCTGCTTTTATATTCCAACCCTCAGCAAGGATTTCCCAGCATTGTCATCAACAGGACTGTCAACCAGGTTCACCCCATGTCCTGCACTTCTCTCACCCCTTCTGCTCCATCCTGCAACAGCGATAGGGTTCCCCTTGCCCTTGCCTACTATCCAACCTGCATTCATATCCAGAAGATCATGCGACGCCATTTCAACCACCTCCAGCAAGTTGCCACCATTGAACACATATTCCCCTACCCTCAATTGTCAGAAAAACCCATCTGACTCAGTAATGTCCCTCAGGGAAGAAAATCTGCCATCCTCATCTATCTAACCTACATATGCCTCCAAACCCACAGCATGTGGTTGACACTCAATTGCCCTAGCAAGCCTCCAGTTATACCGATTGCTACAAAGTCTCAAAGAAATGAAACTTAGAAAGATGATCTGGCTTTGACTTAGGCACCGGAAAAGACATCGGCAGAATCAGCCCTGCCAATCCTGCAAAGTCCTCGTCACCAACATCTGGGGGCTAGTGCCACAATTGGCAGAGCTGCCTCAGATAGTCAAGCAACAACCTGACCTTGTTGGTAAGGTATGATTCCAAGATCATGACTATGTCGCAGACACCACCATCACCATCCCCTGGAAATGAATTGTCCCACTGGCAGGACAGACCCAGCAGATGTGTCAGCACAGTGGGATACAGTCAGGAGGGAGTTGCTTTGGGAGTCCTCAACATTGACTCCAGACCTTGAGAAGTCTCATAGCTTCAGGTTAAACGTGGACAGGAAAACAGCATGCTGAGTACCACGTACCGTCCTCCCTCAGCTCATGTTCCTCCATATTGAACAACACAAAGGAAGGACCGAGAATGGCAAGGGCACAAAATGTACTCTGGATGGGGGATTTCAATGTCCACCACCAAGAGTGGTTTGGTAGCAGTACTACTGATTGAGCTGGTCGGGTCCTAAAGGATGTAGCTGGTTAACTGGGTCTGTGGCATGTGGTGAGGGAACCAACAAGAGGGAAAAACATACTTGACCTCATCCTAAGCAATCTGCCAGCTGCAGCTGCAGATGCGTCTGCCCCTAACAGTATCAATAAGAGTCAAGCCCCACCTTCACATTGAGAATAATCTCCTTCATATTGTGCAGCACTATAATCATGCTAAATGGAACAGACTTTGAACAGATCTAGCACTCGAGACTGGGCATCCGTGAGGTGCTGTGGACCATCAACAGCAGCAGAACTGTCTTCCAGCACAAACTGCAACCCCACCCATCAAGTGCCCCATTCAACCATCCCCTGGCTTGATGGTAATCATCCCCGGTTCAATGGGGAGTGCAGGAGGACATGTCAGGAGCAGCACCAGACATGCCTGAAGATGAGACGTCAACCCGATAACACTACCAAACAGAACTACTTGGATGCTGAACAGCATCAGCAGTAAATCATAGAGCTAAGTGATCCCATAACCAATGTATCAGATCTTAAACCCTGCAGTCCTGCCACATCCAGTTGTGAATGGTGGTGGACAATTAACAACTCACGGGAGGAAGAGGCTCCACGAATATCCTCATCCTCAGTGATGGAAGAGCCCAGCCCATCAGTGCAAAAGATCAGGCTAAAGCATTCGCTTTCTTCAGCCAGAAGTGCTGAGTAGATGATCCATCTTGGCCGCCTCCAGTGGTTCCCAGCATCACAGATACCAGTATTCAGCCAATTCGATTCAGTTGACTCCATGTGAAATCAAAAAACGGTTGAAGGTGTTAGATACAGGGGCATTTCCTATGACACGTTCTGACAACACAAATTGGCTTTAATGCAATTGACAAATGGAGAAATGGTATTTGTGAAATGCAAACTTTGTGCTGGCTCTAACGTGATTCCAACGTCGGCGTCACATGATCAGTTTGTAGGCTTTGTCCTCAGCATGTGCTGAAAGAGTCCCTGTACTGGTATTGAGGATCCTCTCTCTCTGTGAGGCATTGCTCAAGTCTGCCGTGTTATCTACAAAGTGGCAAAAATGATAACAAGAAACATCCTGGTGATAAAATTGCCAGTGGCGTACTTAAAAGAAAGGCTGTAGTGCTGGAAAAGCAACTCGATGTTGTAAAGTGTTTTGAGTGTAATGAGAGAACATGTGATGTTGCTCGTGCAACAGAAATGAAGGTGTTTTCCTTGCACACCGTTAGAGACAATGCAGAAAAGATTAAAGCAAGCTGTATTGTTGGAACAATTTTGTGTGTTAGCAAATCTGTGGGGTCAAAGACAAAGGAATTTGAGGAGATGGAGCAGCTTCTAAGTGTCTGCATACAAACACAAACAAAGATGTGATATGGGACCCCCCCCCCCCTTCCCACTACAAACAGTCCTTGGATAAGCATATGGATAATGATGGGATAGTGTAGGGGGAGGGGCTTAGATTAGTTCACAGGCCAGCGCAGCATTGAGGGCCGAAGGGCCTGTTCTGCACTGTATTGTTCAATGTTTTATGTCTTATCAATTTATGAAGATTTAACAAAACAAGCAAAAAATTCTGCAGATGTGCCTGCCTTTAGTGTGAGCAGTGAATGGTTTGCTGGCTTTAGGAACCACTAAATTTTGCATTCTGAAAAGCAATGTGGCAAAGTTACCAGCGCAGACAAGGAGCTTGCAATGGCATTTCTTTCTATGGCTTTAAAAAAAAAATTAATTGACAAAGAAGGCTACAACTTTGATCAAATTTTCAGTTTGGCTGAGAGACTTATACTGGATGTGAATGCCACCAAGAACGAAGATTTCTATGAGTGAAGCACATGCTGCAGGATTTAAGGTGACAAAGGATCATATGACTGTGCTGCTGGGTGCCAATGCCAATGGAAACTTAGAGCAAAGAAAATTACAGCACAGGAACAGGCATTTCGGCGCTCCTAGCCTGCGCTGATCCAGATCCTCCATCTAAACTTGTTGCCTATTTTCCAAGGTTCTGTGTCCCTCTGCGTGAATGGGCAGGGAGCAGAGGGACACAGATCCTTGGAAAATAGGCAACGTGTTTAGGTAGAGGATCTGGATCAGCACAGGCTTGGAGGGCCAAAGGGCCTGTTTCTGTACTGAAATTTTCTTTGTTCCTTATTCTTTGTTCTCTGTTCCCTGTCCATTCATCTATCTGTCGAGATGCATCTTAAATAACTCTGTCCTGCCTACCTCGACCACTTAGGCTGGCAACACATTCCAGGCATCCACCACCCTCTGCGTAAAGAACTTTCCACACATATCTCCCTTAAACATTTCCCCTCTCACCTTGAAATCAAGGCCCCTAATAATTGAGTCCACCACTCTTTTGTGGGGGGTGGGGGGGGGAAGCTTCTTGCTATCCACCCTGTCGATACCCCTCATGATTTTGTAGACCTCCATCGGGTCCCCCTCAACTTTCGTCTTTCTAATGTAAATAATCCTAATCTACTCAACCTCCCTTCAAAGCTAGCGCCCTCCATACCAAGCATCATCCTGGTGAATCTCCTCTGCACCCTCTCCAAAGCATCTACATCCTTTTGGTAATGTAATCTGACGACCAGAACTGTATACAGTATTCCAAATGTGGTTGAACCAAAGTCCTATACAACTGTAATATGATCTGCCAAATCTGTTGTACTCAGTACCCCCGTCCGATAAATGAAAGCATGCCGTATGCCTTCTTGACCACCCTATTGACCTGCGTTGCCACTTTCAGGAAACAATGGACCTGAACACCCAGATCACTCTGTGCATCAATTTTCCCAGGGCTTTTCCATTTACCGCATATTTCGCTCTTGAATTGGAATTTCCAAAATGCATTACTTTGCATTTGCCTGGATTGAACTCCATCTGCCATTTCTCCGCCCAACTCTCCAATCTATCTGTATTCTGCTGCATTCTCTGACAGTCCCCTTCACTATCTGCTACTCCACCAATCTTAGTGTCATCTGCAAACTTGCTAATCAGACCATCTATACCTTCCTCCACAATATTTATGTATATTACAAACAACAGTGGTCCCAACACGGATCCCTGTGGAACACTACTGGTCACAGTTCTCCATTTTGAGAAACTCCCTTCCACTACATCTCTCTGCCTCCTGTTGCCCAGCCAGTTCTCTATCCATCTAGCTAGTACACCCTGGACACAATGCAACTTCACTTTCTCCATCAGCCTACCATGGAGAATCTTATCAAACGCCTTACTGAAATCCACGTATCTGACATCTACAGCCCTTCCGTCATCTATCAACTTTGTCACTTCCTCAAAGAATTCTATCAAGTTGGTAAGACATGACCTTCCCTGCACCAAACCATGTTGCCTATCACTAAGCCCGTTTTCTTCCAAATGTAAATAGATCCTATCCCTCGGTATCTTCTCCAGAAAGATACTCTTTCCACTTACCGCTTACCACTCTGCCAACTTGCAAGCCTTGAAACATTACCTTAAGTCTACTCTAGGCATCTACTTTACATCAAGCAAAAGAGGTTGGATGACTGGGCAGATTTTCTCTGACCTTATTGTTGATGTTTTCAAAGATGTTTTTAGAAAGTATTGCAGGGCAAAAAAAAGGGGATTTCACAATTTTTCTCCTGGATAATGTGCCAAGCTGTACTCCTACCGTTTGTGAGCTTTCTGAAAACAAAGTGCTATTTCTACGCCCAAACACAACTTCTCTCCTTCATCCCGAGGCCAACGTACAATGGTAGCTTTTAAAGCTTATTGTTTAAGGTGTATGATTAAGAGGCTGATTGCAGCCACTGAGGGGGGTAAGGGCAGTGTTCTTCAACTTTGGAAGAGGTATAGCATCAAAATGCAATTGACATTATAGTGGAGGCCTGGGATAAGTCAGTAAGGGCTGCTTACTTGCGTCTTGACAGTAGCTTCTCCCCGACTTTTTTTCAAGATTTAAAAAGTTTTGTTCTGTGAAAGGCACTCCCAACAATCAAAGAGCATTGTGCTGATCTTGAAAAGAAAGTTGGATTTGTAGAAGTAGAGAGTGAGGATGTTGAAGAGCTGCTTGATTCCCACCGTGAAGACCTCTCTACACCTGATCGAACGACAACTTGTTGCTGAGGCTGGAAGTGGAAACTGGAGATGAAGAAAATCAAGCCCAGGATGCAGCACCACAATAGCTTTCCCACTTCTGTTTTGTCTTCTATCCTGAGGGAAATTGAGAAGCAGTTGCCGCTTGTCAAGGACAACGAATACAGTGCAGAACACAGCAGGGTAGCAGTTCGTGAAGCAAGATTTTTTTAGCACTCTTTGAACTGCTTCAAGAACAAATAAGAAGGGCAAAGCAGCAAAAACTGGATGTCTTTTTTAAGTCAACTCCCAATAAACAGTCAGACAACAAGCCACAGCCATCCACTTCTGGATTATTGCCCTACCCCTGCAAACAGAACTGCACCTGAAGGTGTTGATGATTACAGCCCTCAGCCCTGCATTAACAACAGAGCTACCTCAGAACCTCCCCTATCAAGTCATCTTGACCTTTTTCAAGATAAGGTGATAAATTTACCGTTATTTCATTATTACATGTAAATTATTAAAAATTTGTTCATACTCTCTGCTGTCCTGTAATTTCAGTCCTTGAGTAATTATTTTTGTTGGTCTGTCCCTAACCTCCCCTTCTCCCATTGGCCCTGTTATTTCTTTAGCAGAATTTTTTACAACTCATTGTTTTACAGTAGCAGAACCCTTTGTACTGCAAAGGCTATAGGCCCTCACAACATTCTTGCAATAGTCTTCAAGACAGGTGCTCCAGGCCTTGCTGACCCAGAAGCTGTTCCAGTAAAGTTACAACACTGGCACCAACATGTCAATGCGGAGGATTGCCCAAGTATGTCCTGCACCTAAAAAGCAGGACAAATCCACCATTTTAAAAAATTCATTATGGGATGTGGGCATCGCTGGCTGGCCTGCATTTCTTACCGATCCCTGGTTGCCCTTGAGAAGGTGGTGGTGAGCTGCTGTTTTGAACTGCTGCAGTCCTTCTGCTGTGGGTTGACCCACAATGTCTTCTAGGGAGGGAACTCCAGGATTTTGACCCGGCGACAGTGACGGAACAGCGATTGTATTTCTAAGTCAAGATGGCGTGTGACTTGGGGAGGAACTTGGAGGTGGTGGTGTCCCCATGTATCTGCTGCCCTCGTCCTTCTAGATGGAAGTAGTCATGGGTTTGGAAGGTGCTGTCTGAAGATCTTTGGTGAATTCCTGCAGTGCATCTTGTAGGTAGTACCCACTACTGCAACGGAGCGCTGGTGGTGGAGGGAGTAAATGTTTGCAGACGTTGTGTCAATCAAGCGGCTGCTTTGTCCTGGATGCTGTCAAGCTTCTTGAGTGTTGCTGGGGCTGCACCCATCCAGGCAAGCGGGGAGTGTTCCATCACACTCCTGACTTGAGCCTCGTAGATGGTGGACAGACTTTGGGAGTCAGGAGGTGAGTTGCTCGCCGCAGTATTCCCAACTTCTGGCCTGCTGTTGTAGCCACTGTGTTTATCTGGTGAGTCCAATTGACTTTCTGGTCAGTCGTAACCCCCAGGATGTTGACAGTGGAGGATTCAGTGATGGTAATGCCATTGAATGTCAAGGGGTGGTGGATTGATGGTCATAACCTGGCATTTTTGAGGCACAAATGTCAGTTGTTGCTTGGCAGCCCAAGCCTGGATATTGTCCAGATCTTGTTGCATGTGAACATGGACTGCTGAGGAGTCACGAATGGTGCTTAACATTATGCAATCATCGGTGAACATCCCCACTTCTGATCTTTTGATGGTGGGAAGGTCATTGAAGATGATCGGGCCTAGGACACTCCCCTGAGGAACTCCATCAGAGATGTTCTGGAGTAGAGATGATTGACCTCCCATGACCATGACCATCTTGCTGTGTGTCAGGTATGATTCCAGTCAATGGAGCTTTTGCCCCCTGATACCCACTGATTCCAGTTTTGCCAGGGTTCCTTGATGCTACACTCAGTTGAATGCTGCCTTGATATCAAGGTCTGTCACTCTCACCTTACCTCTGGAATTCAGCTGTTTTGACCGTATTTGAATCAAGGCTGTAATGAGGTCAGGAGTTGAATGGCCTGGCGGAACCCAAACTGGGCGTTGCTGAACAAGTGCTGCTTGATGGTACTGTTCATGACCCCTCCCATCACTTTACTGATGACCGAGAGTAGACTAATGGCGCAGTAATGAGGCTGGGTGGGATTTATCCTGCTTTCTGTGTGCATGACATACTTGGGCAATTTTCCACATTGTCAAGTAAACACCGGTGTTGTAACTACTGGAAAAGCTTGGCTCGGGGAGCAGCAAGTTCTGGAGCTCAAGTCTTCAATACTTTTGCTGGAATGTTGTCAGGGCCAGAAGACTTTGCAGTATCCAGTGTCTCCAACCATTTCTTGATATCACGTGGAGTGAATCGAATTGGCTGAAGACTAGTATCTGTCATGCTGGGTACCACTGGATGAGGCTGAGGTGAAGCATCCACTGAGCATTTCTGGCTGAAGATAGCTGCGAATACTTTAGCCTGACCTTTTGCACTGATGTGCTGGGCTCCTCCTTCATTGAGGATGGGGATATTTGTGGAGCTGCCTCCTCCAGTGAGTTGTTTAATTGTCCACCACCATTCACAACTGGATGTGGCAGGACTGCAGTGCTTAGATCTGTCACTTGCTGCTTTTGCTGTTTGGCGTGCAAGTAGTCCAGATTGGCTTCATCAGATTAATAACTCCGCTTCAGGCATCCCTGGTGCTGCTCCTGGAATGCCCTCCAGTGGCTTGATGGTAATGGTTGAGTGGGGGTTACACCAGGCCATGAGCTTATAGATTGTGCTGGAGTACAATTCTGCTGCTTCTGATGACCCATAGCACCTTGTGGATGCCCAGTCTTGAGTGGCTAGATCTGTGCGAAGTCTGTCCCATTTAGCACAGTGATTAGTGCCATACAACACGAAGCGAGTTATTCTCAATGTGATTCTGGGACTTTGTCTCCACAAGGACTGTGCGATGGCCATTCTTACCAATACTGTCATGGACAGATGCAACTGCAGCTGGCAGATCAGTAAGGATGAGGTCAAGGATATTTTCCCTCGCCTCCTGCCGCAGGCCCAGTCTAGCAGCTATGTCCTTTAGGACCTGACCAGCTCGATCAGTAGTACTGCTTTAATATATTGAAATTGCACACCCCAGAATACATTTTGTGCCCTTGCCATCCTCAATGCTTCATCTAAGTGTGATTCAACATTTGAGTACCAATTCAACAGCCGAGGGATGAAGGCATGTAGAACGTAGAACATTACAGCACAGTACAGGCCCTTCGGCCCTCTGTTGTGCCGACCTGTCATGCCGATCTCAAGCCCATCTAACCTACACTATTCCATGTACATCCATATGCTTGTCCAATGACAACTTACATGTACCTAAAGTTGGCGAATCTACTACCGTTGCAGGCAAAGCGTTCAATTCCCTTACTACTCTCTGAGTAAAGAAACCACCTCTGACATCTGTCCTATATCTTTCACCCCTCAATTTAAAGCTATGCCCCCTCGTGCTCGCCGTCACCATCCTAGGAAAAAGGCTCTCCCAATCCACCCTATCTAGCCCTCTGATTATTTTATATGTTTCAATTAAGTCACCTCTCAACCACCTCCTCTCTAACAAAAACAGCCTCAAGTCCCTCAGCCTTTCCTCGTAAGACCTTCCCTCCATACCAGGCACCATCCCAGTAAATCTCCTCTGCACCCTTTCCAAAGCTTCCACATCCTTCTTATAATGCGGTGACCAGAACTGTGCGCAATACTCCAAGTGTGGCCGCACCAGAGTTTTGTACAGCTTCACCATAACCTCTTGGTTCCGGAACTCGATCCCTCTATTAATAAAAGCTAAAACACTGTATGCCTTCTTAACGGCCCTGTCAACCTGGGTTGCAACTTTCAAGGATCTGTGTACATGGACACCGAAATCTCTCTGCTCATCTACACTACCAAGAATCTTACCATTAGCCCAGTACTTTACCTTCTGGTTACTCCTACCAAAGTGCATCACCTCACACTTGTCTGCATTAAACTCCATTTGCCACCTCTCAGCCCAGCTCTGCAGCTTATCTATGTCTCTCAGACCTCTCTACCTTAATTGACGAGTCCCTAAACATCCTTTCTGCAACTGTAATACTGTCCTTGACCAACAATGCCACACCTCCCCCTCTTTTACCATCTTCTCTGTTCTTACTGAAACATCTAAATCCCGGAACCTGCAACAACCGTTCCTGTCCCTGCTCTATCTGTGTCTCCAAAATGGCCACAACATCGAAGTCCCAGATACCAACCCATGCTGCAAGTTCTTCCACCTTATTCCGGACGCTCCTGGCGTTGAAGTAGACACACTTCAAACCAAGTTCTTGCTTGCCGGTGCCATCTTGCATCACTAAAACTTTATTTCGGACCTCCCTACTCGCAAACTTTTCTATACTCGAACTACAATTTTGGTTCCCATCCCCCTGCTGAATTAGTTTAAACCCACCCGAAGTAGTCTTCGTGAATTTCCCCCCCCTCTGGTTCAGGTGAAAACCATCCTGCTTGTAGAGGTCCCACCTACCCCAGAATGAGCCCCAATTATCCAAAACCCTCCCTCTTGCACCATCCCTGTTGCCATGTGTTCAACTCCTCTCTCTCCCTATTCCTCGCCTCACTAGCACGTGGCACAGGCAACAAACCAGAGACGACAACTGTTTGTCCTAGCTCCCTGAATTTCTACCTTAAATCCCCATCTCTCTTCCTACCTATGTCATTGGGGCATATGTGGACCACGACTTGGGGCTGCTCCCCCTCCCCCTTAAGGATCCCAAAAACACGATCCGAGACATCACGCACCCTGGCACCTGGGAGGCAACACACCAACCGTGAGTCTGTCTCGTCCCCACAGAACCTCCTATCTGTCCCCCTAACTATGGAGTCCCCAATGACTAATGCTCTGCTCCTCTTCCCCCTTCCCTTCTGAGCAGCAGGAATAGACTCTGTGCCAGAGACTTGTGCCCCACTGCTTTCCCCTGGTAAGTCATCTTTCTTCTTCTTCCCCCCGACCCCCCCAACAGTATCCAAAACGGTATACTTATTGTTGAGGGGAATGGCCACAGGGGGTCCCTGCACTGCCTGCCGGTTCCCTTTCCATCCCCTGACTGTAACCCATCTGCCTTTTTCTTGTACCTGAGGAGTGACTACCTCCCTGTAACTCCTGTCAACAACCCCCTCTGCCTCCCTATTGACCCAAAGTTCATCCAGCTCCAGTTCCCTAACGCAGTTTTCGAGGAGCTGGAGTTGGGTGCACTTCCCACAAATGTAGTCAGCAGGGACACTAGTGGTGACCCTTACCCTCCCACATTCTGCGGGAGCAACATTCAACTGCCCTGACCTCCGTTCCCATTATTCTAAATTCCCAAAGAGATTGTTGAAAAATAAAGAATAAAAAATAAACTTGTTACCTTACCAATCAGCCGCACAGCACCTTTTTTTTGGTTAAAGGAGGAGGATGGATGGGAAACACTACCTGAGTAGTGTTTCGGGTAGCGCAGCCACACAAATATATTACCTGTGATAAGTGGCAGGAGATTCCTTTGACCATGTTTAACTTGAAGCCATGAGACTTCATAGGGTCTGGAGTTAATGTTGAGGACTCTTAGAGCAACTCCCTCCCAACTGTCTCCCATTGTGCTGCCACCTCTGCCGTGCTGGTGAGACAGAACGTATCCAAAGATGGTAATGGTGGTATCTGGGACACTGTTTGTAAGGCCTGATTTTGTGACTATGACTGTCAGGTTGTTGCTTGAGCTTGTGAGACATCTCTCCCAATTTTGGCATTAAGCCCCACATTATAGTGAGGAGGACTTTGCAGGGTCAACAGGGCTGCTTCTGCCATTGTCTAGGTCGAAGCCAGGTGATCCGTCCAGTTTCATTTCTTTGAGTTTTTGTGGCAATTGGTATATCTGAGTGGCTTGCTCGGCCATTTTGGAGGGCAGTTGAGAGTCAACCAAGCTGCTTTGGGTCTGGAATCATATGTAGGCCAGACCAGGTGAGGGTGGCAGATTTCATCCCCTGAAGTACATTAGTGAACCAGATGGGTTTTTCCTAACAATGATTTCATGGTGTTCAATGGATTCTTAATTCCAGACTTTTTGCATTCCAATTCCACCATTTGTCTTGGTGAGATTCCACCCCAGGTCTCCAGAACATCACCTGGGTTTCTGGATTAATAGCCTAGCAGTAATACCACTAGGCCATCGCTTACTCACAGCTAGTAACAGCCCCATCAGTCTCCTGTTGATTATCAGTAAAGTGATGGAAGGTGTCATCAACAGTGCAATCAATCAGCACCTGCTCAGTGACACCTAGTCTGGATTCTGCCAGGGCCACTCAGCTCCTGAGCTCATTGCAGCCTTCATTCAAGCATGGAGAAAGGAGCTGAATTCCAGAGGTGAGGTTGGAGTGTCAGCCTTTGACATTAGGGCTGCATTCAATCAAATGTGGCATCAAAGACCCCTGGAAGAACTGGAATCAGTTCGGTGAGTACTGGCAGTAAACTCTGGTAATTAATCATACCTGACTCATAAAAAGATGCTTGTGGCTGTTGGAGGTCAGTCATCTCAGCTCCAGGACATCTCTGCAGGAGTTCCTCAAGGTAGTATTGTGGGCCCAACCATCTTCAGCTGCTTCATCAATGACCTTCCCTCCATCATAAGGTCAGAAGTTGATGATGATTGCACAATGTTCACCATTTGTGACTCCCCAGATACTGAAGCAATCCATGCTCACATGCAACAAGGTCTGGACAATATCCAGGCTTGGGCTGACAACTGGTGAATGCCATTCACATTTCACAAATGCAAAACGATGATCATCACCAATAAGAGACAATCTAACCACTGTCCCTTGACATTCGGTTATGTTACCATCATTCAGTCCCCACTGCCAGCATCCTGGGTGTTATCATTGACTCAACTGGACTTATCACGTAAAAATGCAGTGGCTACAAGAGCAGGTTAGAAATTAAGAATACTGCGGTGAGTAACTTCCCTTCAGACTCCCCAAAGCCTTTCCACCATCTCCAAGGCACAAGTGAGGATGGAATACTCCCCACTTGGCTACAAAGTAGGCCACTTGATTGCCACTACATCAAGTGTCCACTCCCTCCACCGCCAATGCTCAGTAGCAACAGGGTGTGAAATTTAAAAGATGCACTGCTGAAATTCACCAAAAATATTCAGACAGCATCTTCCAAATCCATGACCACTTCCATCTAGAAAAACAAGGGCAGGAGAAACATCTGAACACAACCACCTCCTAAGTTCCCCTGCAAGCCGCTCACCATCTTGACTTGAAAATACATTGCAGTTTTTTGAATGTTGCTTGGTCAGAATCCTGCAATTCCCTCCCTAATGGTATTGTGGGTCAATCCATAGCAGGTGGACTGCAGCAGTTCAAGAAGGCAGCTCACCCCCACCTTGTCAAAGGCAAGTAGGGATGGGCAGCCAGCGACACACTCATCCTACAAAAAAAAAATCTCAGGGGTACAGTTTTATCTCCTTCCTTACAGGACCTGAAAACGTTCTGATAAAGTGAGTTTTTTTAAGCACAAGGTTCAGGAATTCTTTCCACTTTTTTTTAAACTTGGGTATTATTTCAGTCTGAGTGTTGCATAACATGCATACATGTATCTACCTCACAAATGACAATTTGATGTTTATTGTTTTTTTTTGTTTAACTGCCTATCTGACTTTGTTCTTTCCTTTTGCCATCAGCATTTCCTGCGTTTGGAATGTGTAACGGGAGACCTTTCAGCAACACTTGTTCATGCCCATGACACGGAAACCCGAGCCACAATGAATATGGCTGTAGCAGGAGATATTCTAGCAGTTGGGCAAGATGCAACTTGTCACATCTTGCGATTCCAGGAAGGGAAAGAGAAGCCAGCAGGGAATAAACCTGGTACAAAGGAGGACAAGAGTGAGGCTGAAATTGCTCTGCATTCTGGCAATTCCTCAGGTACAGCAGAATTGATTTTGGCAGACCGTTATGGGCCAAAACTCCTTTTTAAAAAAAAACCATCAATTTTTTTGCAACAAAGCTTGTATGTCTACATAATATAGCTTTTCTTGTAAAAGCTAATAGCAAATCCCACTGTTTTAAAGGAGTAGGAGGAGGCCGTTCAATCCTTCAGTGCTCCTGTGTCATTCTTCAGTATGATCAAAAGTAGTTCACAGCCTAATTCTCCACATACCTGACTTTACCCCATATCGCTCAAATAACCTCAAATATAAAATTAACATATGAATATTAAAATTAGGAGCAGAAGCGGGCATTTGACCTGTTATAATAAAGAAAATATTACATTTGTTTTCTTAATTTCTTTCTGTACCTGGTTACTAACATTTTCAGTCGTGCACTGGAACTCGAATTTTCTGCATCTCAGACCTCCACCGCCGTTCTATTATTAAGTAAAACACTTGCTTTTTCTGCTTGCTACCAGGGTGAACAACTTGTGTTTTACCACATTATATTGAATTCATCAGATTTTGACAACTCACAACTTATCCAAATCTGTGTATGACCATCTTATGTCCCCTTTTGTAACTTATTTTCCTATCTATCAATACGTCAACTGTAGGTTTTGCTAAAATGCTTTCATTCCACTCTTCCAAATCATTAATATAAATTGTAAAATACTGAAGCCCCAGCGCACACTCCACAAATGGAGTAGCATGGAAATCCATTTGTCACATCCTGCCAACAAGCCAATTTTCCATACATGCTGAGATGTTATCACCTACACCCGGAGTTGCTACTTTACACAACCATTTGGTATCTTGGCAAATAAAATCATTTTCAGATTGTTACAGACATAGTAAAAACTGCCAGTGCTGGAGAATCTGAGATAACAATGTGAAGCTGGATGAACGCAGCAGGCCGAGGCAGGAAAGTTTGACATTTCGGGTCTGAGGAAGTGTCACCAGACCCAAAATAAGAACTGTTTTCTCCTTCACAGGTGCTGCCAGACCTGCTGAGCTTTTCCAGCGACTTTGTTTGTGTTGTGTTATACTTGTAGTCTGTCTCCTGTCTCAGTGCAATCCTAATCAAGTCAATAATTTGCGCTAAATTCTTAAAGCTTTACCTTTTTAACTGACTGTTATGTAGGGGACTTCATCAAATACCTTCTGAACATTTACTTAAGAAATATCCATAGATATGCCCACTGTTCACAACTTCAATCACCACTTTGAGCAAAATTCATTCTGATTCATCAGACATAGCCTATTCCTTACAAATGCACACAGGCTGTTTTGGGGGGGAAAAAGGCCTGACACATCCCCATCCACCACCACTGTCCTTCGCCTGGCCAAGCACTTTCTCATTTTTAATAACAACTCCTTTAATTTCTCTCCCTGTCTTCAGGTCAAAGGTGTGGCCGCATAGGCCCTTATTATGCATGTCTCTTTGTAGGGTTCATGGAACATTCCTTGTTCCACTCCAACACAAGTGCCACCCCACAAAACTTTCTCCACTGCATTAATGACACCGTCCCTCTCCCCTATGGAGTTAGCAAAAATGATCAATTCCACTTTCAATTTCCACCCTGCTCGCGCCTTCACCTGGTCCATCTCTGACTCTTCCCTTCCTATTCTTGACATCTATTTCCATTTCTGGGGACAGTTTGCTCAGTAATATACATTACAGGGCCACCGACTCCCTGTGGGTTACCTGGACTATACATCCATTCATTCTGTTTCCTTTTAAGACTCCATTTCATTCTTCCAGTTTCTGTGTCACATCTGTTCTAATAATGCTACCCTCTGCACGGCATCTCAGAAATATCCACCTTCCTCCTCAACTGAACATTCCCTACCTCCATGGCAGAGAGAGCCCTCAACTCAATTCCCACTATTCTGCCCCATCACATCTCTTCCCTCTCTCAGCACTGAGAAGATCCCATAGTCTTCGTTGTTCGCCTCTCCAGCATCCATATCTGAAGTATTATAAGCCGCAATTTCTGCCACCTCCAATAGGATGCCACCACTACATGCAGTTCTCCCCACTTCCTTGTCAGCATGCTTCAGGGACACCAGACACCACGGGCAAGTCCTCCTTATCCACTTGGGTGGCAACTTTGAGGGAGCTATGCACTTGAGCACCAAGATCCCACTGTTCCTCCACACTGCCGAGAATCCTGCCTTTAATCCTATGTTCAGCATTTAAGTTCGACCTTCCAAAATGCATCACCTCACATTTATCCAGGTTGAACTCCATCTGCCATTTCTCAGCCCAGCTCTGCACACTGTCAATGTCTCGCTGAAGCCTGCAATAGCCCTCGATACTATTAACGGCACCTCCGACCTTTGTGTCATCAGCAAACATACTAACCCACCCCTCAACCTCCTCATCCAAGTCATTTATGAAAACTACAAAGAGCAGAGGCCCAAGAACAGAGCCCTGTGGGACACCACTCAGCACTGACCTCCAGGCAGAATACTTACCATCTACGACCATTCTCTGCCTCCTGTCAGCCAACCAATTCTGAATCCAGACAGCCAAATCACCCTGTATTCCATTCCTCCTGACTTTATGAATGAGCCTGCTTGGGGAACCTTATCAAATGCCTTGCTGAAGTCCATGTACACTACATCCACTGCTCGATCCTCGTCAACCTGTGTCGTGACTTCCTCAAAGAACTCAATAAGATTTGTGAGGCATGACCTGCCCCCCCTCAAAGCCATGCAGACTCCCTTTAATCACGCTATGCTTGTCCAAATAGTCATAAATCCTATCCCTCAGAATTCTTTTCAAAACCTTGCTGACCACAGACGTAAGACTGACTGTCTGTAATTTCCAGGGATTTCCCTATTACCTTTCTTGAAAAGAGGAACAACATTTGCCTCCCACCAATCTTCTGGTATGACTCCTGTGGAGAGTGAGGAAGCAAAGATCTTCGCCAGTGGCTTGGCAACCTCCTTTCTCGCTTCCCGGAGCACCCTAGGATAAATCTGGTCTGGCCCTGGGGACTTATCAATCTTAATGTTCGCTAAAATTTCCAGCACATTCTTAATGTTTGCTAAAATTTCCAGCGCAAACTCCACTCCAGCATCTTCCCATGCAATTACTGAAGATGTAACATGAACTGTTTACTTCCTCCCTCGCTATCCAAGACTCCAGAAATACCTTCCAGGTGAAGCAACGAGTTACCTGCACTTCATGTAATCTAGTCTACTGCATTTGCTCCTCACAATGTGGTCTCGTCTACACTGGGGAGACAAAACACAGATTGAGTGACTCCTTTAAGGAACACCAATGCCCTATAAGCAAAAAATGGCTCTGTGTTTCCTGTTGCCTGCCATGTTGCACACTATTGTGTTTCCTTTGAACAAAAGCAGAGGTTGCTGGAAAAGCTCAGCAGATCTGGCAGCATTTGTAAAGAAAAGATCAGCATTAACATTTCGGACCTCAGAACTGCCTCTGTCTTTGGCCTTCTGCAATGCTCCGGCAAAGCTCAGCACAAGTTTGAAGAATAACATCTCATTTTCCACTTGGGAGCTCCAAATCCTCCAGGACTCCAATATTGAATTCAATAATTTTAGGGCCTGAAAACCTTCTATATCCTTTGCTCACCCCCTCACTTCAGACCTTGTCATCACATGGATTTGCTGTGCTGAAAGTAGCCTGTTTTCACCTATGTATGGCCCTAGCAGCTTTTTTTTTTCTCTTTCTCCCTGGCTTATTATTATACATCCCTTTGTCTGGCTCACTGTCTTTCTCTCCCACTGGCTCTGTCTGCGCCTCTTGCTTGTTCCCTCACCACCTTCCTCAAATCTTCAACATGTATGCTACCTTTTCCTTGTTCAACTAGTTCTGATGAAGGGCCACTGGACCTGAAATATTGACTCTGTTTTCTGTTCACAGATTCTACCAGACCTGCTGACTTGTCAAGTTTCTGTTTTGGGGCTCTCTCTCTTGAAAATTTCTAATGCTATAATCATTCTACCTTTTGATTACAGATTCTAATAATTTCCCAACGTTAAAGCAGGTCTGTAATCCCCTCAGTGTCCTTTAGCCTTTCCTTTGAAAAACATGTGTAATTTTCCAATATAAAGGAAAAGTTCCTGAATCAAGTAAACCTTTGGAGAATTCTGATTAGGCGATCTGTAATAGTGACTCTGCAACTGTATGGGGTTGAGATCTCATCTGGAGCACTGCAAGCAATTTTGTTCCCCTTATTTAACGAAAGATGTTATTTCATTGGTTGCACTTTAGAGAAGATTCACTGGGATGATATCTCTTCCCCAACCCAGTAAGGAGAGATTGTCTTATGATCAAAGCTTAAACAGGTTGGGACTCATTGAACTTATAAAGTAATTTGATGTGATCTCATTGAAATACGGGATTCTCAACAGGGTAAATGCTGAGACGATGTTTCCCTTTTTGAAATAGTCTCGGACTAGAGGGTACATTCTCAGAGTAAAGGAATGCCAGTTTAAAACTGAGATGAGGAATTTCTTTTTGAAGGGTGTGTGTCTTTGGAACTGCCTGCTAAAAAGAACTGTGGGGGTAGAGTCCCTGTGCATACTTAAGGTTGAGATAGATTTTGATGAGTGGGGGAATCAAGCACAAGAAATAGAGGGAAAGGGCAGCATCGTGGACATGAACAATGTCAGATCGTTCACAATCTTTGGAATATCTGGCCTGTTGACCTCCTTCTTCTCTATACTGCAAATTCTGACAAGGCAATTACACACATCTGCTATTTCCTTATTCCTTATTAACAAGTAGCAGTTATTTGTTTTCAAGGTTCCATGCTGTTCCTGGCACTGTCTTGTTTTAATAATATTTGCATTTTGTTATCCCTCAAATTTATTCTCATCCTTGCAGTTTTAGTTTATTCTATTTTGTCATCCTTCCTGCTTTTTGTATCTTTCCCAGTTAAAGAATCTGTGCTACTGTAGCATTTCTGTTTCTTGTCTTTTAGTTCCATGTTTTCTCTTAGCTCTTGTATTGCCTATTACTGGCAAGGAGAATTCTTCCTCCTTTACAGGATGAGCTGATTTTGTATAATTCTAAATTCACATTTGAAATCTCACTTTTTGTTTACTCAATCTCTCTGTTCCTACTAGGTCCCACACAGCAGTCCAATCATGAAGGTTAGGTCACTTGAGATCCAGGGCAGCTAGCTAATTGAAGTCAAAATTGGCTTGATGGTCGGAAGCAGAGGGTGATGGTTGAAGGTTGTTTCTTCGACTGGAGGCCTGTGGCTAGCGGCGTGCCACAGGGGTTGATGCTGATATTTGGTATTTGGATAAATAATCTGGATGAGAATATACAAGGAATGAATAGTCAGTTTGTGGATGATACAAAATTAGGAGGCATCATTGATAGCTGGACTTCACAAGCTTCAAAATCTCGCCCCCCTCCCCCGGCTACCGCATCCCAAAACCAGCCCAGCTCGTCCCTGCCTCCCTAACCTGTCCTTCCTCCCACCCCCAAGCCCCACGCCAATCTCTTACCTACTAACCTCATCCTGCCCCCTTGATCTGTCTGTCCTCCCTGAACTGACCTATCTCCTCCCTACTTCCCCACCTACACTCACCTCTACTGGCTTCATCCCTGCCCCTTTGACCCGTCTGTCTCCCCTCCACCTATCTTCTCCTCTATCCATCTTCTATCTGCCTATCTCCCTCTCCTTATTTATTTCAGAGCCCCTTTCCCCTCCCCCATTTCTGAAGAAGGGTCTAGGCCTGAAACGTCAGCCTTCCTGTTCCTCTGATGCTGCTTGGCCTGCTGTGTTCATCCAGTTCCACGCCTTGTTATCTCAGATTCTCCAGCAACTGCACTTCCTGCTATCTCCGTCAAAAATTACACAGGGGTCTTGATCAGATGAGGAAGCGGGCTGAGGAGTGGAAAGTGCAGTTTAACGTAGACGGTGTGAGGTGTTGCACTTTGGAAAGTCAAACCAATATAGGACTTGTAGAGTAAGTGATAAGGTCCTGAGGACTGTTGTGGAACAGAGGGACCTCGGACCATAAGTACATAGTTCATTGAAAGCTGCATCACATGTAGACAGAGTGGTGAAGAAGGCATTTAGCATACTGGCTTGCATCAGTCGACGGATTGAGTAAAGGAGTTGGGACCTAATGTTTATGGTTGTATGAGTCGTTAGTGAGGCCACGCTTGGAGTATTGTTTGCAGTTTTGGTCACCCTGTTATAGGAAAGATATAGTTAACCTGGAAAATGTGCAAAGATTTATGAGGATGTTGCCAGGACTAGTAAGCCTGTTATGTGGAGAGGTTGGCCAGGATGGGAGTTTATTCTTTGGAAATTAGGAGAATGAGGGGTGACCTTTATTGAGGTGTATAAAATCATGGGGGGCATAGATAGGATGAACGCATGTAGTCTTTTTCCCAGGGATGGGGAATTGAAAACTAGAGGGCATAAGTTTAAGAAGGGCCTGAGGGGCAGCCTCTTCATGCAGAGAATGGTGCATATATAGAATGGGCTGCCAGAGGAACTGAGGGAGGTACAATAACAGCATGTAAAAAAACATTTGGATATGTACATGAATGGGATGGTTATGGAGCGATATGGACCAAACGCAGGCAATTGGAACTAGCTGAGTGGGCACCATGGTCAGCATAGACCAGTTTGGGCTGAAGGGCCTGTTCCATTCTGTACTGCACTAAGACTTGAATACTCTTACCAGTTTTCTCTCTCTCCCTCTACAGTCAAGAAGACAGAAGCTAGGAAACGAAAGACTGGAAATAAAATGGCCGGTGATGCAAGTGGGTCCCTGCGAAATGAGACGCCAGAAATGGTGGTAGAGTCACTTCATGTCGTACGCACTGACTTCAGCACGGATGCACTTCAGAAAACTGTCCGCTTCAATATGAAGCACTCCTTTCTCATCACCGGGGGCGTGGATGGCTTCGTTAGGGTTTGGGAGGTACAAAACAAAACAAAATCACAGTACAGCTTCAATATAGTTATTTTATAATCAGCCTCTTCAGAGACGTTGTTCCTCTGGAGCAGGTGGAACTTGAACCTGGTGTAGAGGTAGGGACACAGCCACTGTGCCACAAAACCTCTAAAGCTTCAGAGTAGAATCCCAGGCCTGACCATCTTCAGCTGCTTCATCAAGGACTCTTCCTCTATATAAGGCCAGAAGTGGAATGTTTGCTGATGATTGTACAACATTCAGCACCATTTCCCAACTCCTGAGACACTGAAACTGTCTGTGTCCTTATGCAGCAATATCGGAATTATGTCCAGGCTTGGGCTGATGAGTGACCAATAATATTTGAGCCATACAAGTAATTTGCAATGACCATCTCCAATAAGATCAAATCCAACCATCATCCCTTAACATTAGTTAGAGACAAAAACTGTAGATGTTGGAATCCAAGGTAGACAGACAGGCAGCATCTGGAGGAAAGGAGAAGTCAATATTTTGGGTATTATCCTTCTTAGAACTGTATGTGGGGGTGTTAATAGGTTAAGAAAGTGGCAGATGGAGTATGATGTGGGAAATTGTTCACTTTGGAGGGAGAACAATGTATTTTAAATGCAGACTTGGGAGTACTTGTGCAAAAGGCACACAGGAAGGATAATGGAATATTGTCCCTTATTTCACGGGGATTGGAGTATAAACATAAGCAAGTCTTGGTGCAGCTGTACAAGATGCTGGTGAGATCAAATCTGGAGGATTGTGAGCAGTTTTGGCCCCTTTATTTAGGGAAAGACGTTGTCTCATTGGAGATAGTTCAAAGATTCTCTACGATATTCCTTAGTATGCGAGGATTGTCTTCTGAACAAAGACTAAACAGTTTGGGATTCTGAGTTGAATGAAAGAAGAGTGACAGGTGATCTCATTGAAACATATAGAGTTCTCAAATGGCTTGTAAAGGCAAATGCTGTGAGTATTTCCATTCATTTGAAGAATGTAGGACGATAGTCTCAGAGTAAAGGGACATCAGTTTAAAACTGAGATGAGGAGTTACCTCTCTGAATCTTTCGAACTCTTTACCACAGAAAGCTGTGCCGGCAGAGTCCTTGTCTGTATTTAAAACTAAGAGATTCTTGATCTGTAGAGGAGCTAAGGGTCATGGGAAACCACAGGAAGGTGAGTGTGAAGAATGTTGGATTTGCCATAATCCTTTCAAAGGACACAGCAGCCTGAAGGGGCTGCATAGCCTTCTCCTGTCCCTATATTTTATGGTCTACGGCTTTTGACCCATAAATGCTGGCCTAGCCAGCAGCACCCACATCCCATGAAAGGGTAAGAAGCAGTCGTTGTCATTTTTTATTATACATTTTAGTAAAACAAAAGAGATTGAACTGCAGCTGTTGATGCAATATGTCATTTGGAACTTTGTCCCGATACTGGGGCTGCCTGTTTCTTCCCAGCCCCTCCAATCTTTGTAACTTTCCACTCCCACCCAAACAGTACTGTACGCATAATTTTATGGGCAATCCTGTAAAATGATGGTATGTGGGACAAGGACCAACATATTGCTGTTGATTGATTGATTGATTGTATGTTGGAAATGAGAGCTAGAGAATATATTCAAATATGAATGTAATTATTGGGGATAGCATCAAATATGAATTTAAGCAATGGATATTTTTCCAACTGCAGTTCCCAAGTATGAAGAAATGTTTTGATTTCCGAGCTCACGATGGGGAAGTTGAAGATGTGGACATCAGTCCTGATAACAAGGTTTGATTCATAATAACGGCTCGTCGTTTCTACCGTGGTTCTGTTTTCTAGTGCCAGTCTCCCACCTTTTTCCCTGTAATCCCTGCATGCTAATTCCGTCAGAATAATCATCCAGTACCCTGTTAGATGCCTATTTGAACCTGCTTCCACCACATTCCAGACAGTGAATTCCATACCCTGAAGACTCACTGTATGAGAGTTTTTTTTCTTCTTGTTTTGATGCACATTAATTTTGAATAGGAACAGCTTCTTCCTATCTACTCTAAACAGCCCACTCATTTTTGAAAACCTATGTCAAAATTCTCCTCAACCACTTTCTTGAGATACCAACTTTTTTGAGCCTGTCATCGCAGCTGAAGTTTCTCAGTACTAGCACCATTTTTGTAAATCGTTTTACCAACTGCAACACGTACTTGCATCTTTACAGTTGCGGACACTGCATTACACACAGTACTCCCAACTGATGTTTAACAAGTCTCTTGCACATATTCAACAGCAGCTTGCTGCTGTTGTACTGTATGCCCCAATTAATAAAGTTGAGAACACTATGCTTTATTCACGGTCCTGTCCACTTGCCACCTTCAATGGTCTGCTGAGATAGGGAAGGAAACTTTTGATGTTTTAGCCATGTTTTTTCAAAAAACACACCTCAGGAATAGTCAACGACACTTTTAAGTCATGAAATTGTGGGAAAGTGAAGCACAAACTATAGAGCCATTTGGCTAACATCAATTGTATGAAAGTTACTAGAATCTGTTAGGAATAGAGTTGCTAAATATGTCAACAAATGAGATGTTTAGAGAGCGTTTTTTACAATATTTACCAAAACTAATACCACCCCCACCCCTCCAAAAAACTCAAATGTTGGAGATAAGTGTCACTGAGTCAGAAAAGTTGATTCTGCTTTCTTTCTGCAGATGCTGCCAGACCCACTGAGTGTTCCTAGCAATTTCTGTTTTTATGTCTTGCCAAAGAAATTGGTTATAAAGTAAGAGAGATAATAGATTCGTACTGCAGTTTGCAAATGGAAGTATAGAAACCTGTATTTAAATGTTTGCTAAAGTTCTGTTTGATGAAAGATGTTCAGGGGAGGATGAGAAGAGCTTGGGAGGCAATGGCTGAGCAGTATAATCCACAGATCCAGGATCAACTCCCACTGCAGCAGATGGTGGAATTTGAATCCAATAAAAAAATTGGAGTTAAGAGTCTAATGGTGACCATGAATCCATAGTTGATTGTTGGAAAAACCTACCTGGTTCACGAAGACCTAAAGAGAGAGCTCAGAAGAGCCAGGAGGAGACATGAGAAGTTGGCGGATAGGATCAGGGTAAACTCTAAGGCTTTCTACAGGTATTTAAGGAATAAAAGAATGATGAAAGTAAGATTAGGGCCAATCAAGGATAGTAGTGGGAAGCCATGTGTGGAGTCAGAGGAGATAGGGGAAGCACTAAATGAATATTTTTCAACAGTATTCACTCTAGAAAACGACAATGTTGTCGAGGAGAATACTGAAATACAGGCTACTAGATGAGGTGGGATTGAGGTTCGCAAGGAAGAGGTATTAGAAATCCTACAGAGGGTGAAGATAGATAAGTCCCCTGGGCCGGATGGGATTTATCCTAGGATCCTCTGGGAAGCCAGGGAGGAGATTGCCGAGCCTTTGGCATTGATCTTTAACTCGTCATTGACTACAGGAATAGTGCCAGACGACTGGAGGATAGCAAATGTGGTTCCCCTGTTCAAGAAGGGGAGTAGAGACAACCCTGGTAATTATAGACCAGTGAGCCTTACCTCAGTTGTTGGTAAAGTGTTGGAAAAGGTTTTAAGGGATAGGACTTATAATCATCTAGAAAAGAATAAATCGATTAGGGATAGTCAGCACGGTTTTGTGAAGGGTATGTCATGCCTCTCAAACCTTATTGAGTTCTTTGAGAAGGTGACCATACAGGTAGATGAGAGTAAACCATTTGATGTGGTGTATATGGATTTCAGCAAGGCATTCGGTAAGGTTCCCCACAGTAGGCTATTGTACAACATGCGGAGGAATGGGATTGTGGGATATATAGCAGTTTGCATCAGAAATTGGCTTGCTGAAAGAAGACAGAGGGTGGTAGTTGATGGGAAATGTTCACCCTGGAGACCAGTTACTAGTGGTTTACCGCAAGGGTCGGTATTGGGTCCACTGCTGTTTGTCATTTTTATAAATGACCTGGATGAGGGCGTAGAAGGATGGGTTAGTAAATTTGCAGATGACACTAAGATCGGTGGCGTTGTGGATAGTGACGAAGGATGCTGTAGGTTGCAGAGAGACATAGATAAGCTGCAGAGCTGGGCTGAGAGGTGACAAATGGAGTTTAATGCAGACAAGTGTGAGGTGATGCACTTTGGTAGGAGTAACTGGAAGGCAAAGTACTGGGCTAATGGTAAGATTCTTAGTAGTGTAGATGAGCAGAGAGACCTCGGTGTCCATGTACGCAGATCCTTGAAAGTTGCCACCCAGGTTGACGGGGCTGTTAAGAAGGCATACAGTGTTTTAGCTTTTATTAATAGAGGGATCGAGTTCCGGAACCAAGAGGTTATGGTGAAGCTGTACAAAACTCTGGTGCGGCCACACTTGAAGTATTGTGTACAATTCTGGTCACCGCATTATAAGAAGGATGTGGAAGCTTTGGAAAGGGTGCAGAGGAGATTTACTAGGATGTTGCCTGGTATGGAGGGAAGGTCTTACGAGGAAAGGCTGAGGGACTTGAGGCTGTTTTCATCAGAGAGAAGAAGGTTGAGAGGTGACTTAATTGAGACATATAAAATAATCAGAGCGTTAGATAGGGTGGATAGGGAGAGCCTTTTTCCTAGGATGGTGACGGCGAGCACGAGGGGGCATAGCTTTAAATTGAGGGGTGAAAGATATAGGACAGATGTCAGAGGTAGTTTCTTTACTCGGAGAGTAGTAAGGGAATGGAACGCTTTGCCTGCAACGGTAGTAGATTTGCCAACTTTAGGTACATTTAAGTCCTTATTGGATAAGCATATGGACGTACATGGAATAGTGTAGTTTAGATGGGCTTCAGATTGGTATGACAGTTCGGCACAGCATCGAGGGCCGAAGGGCCTGTACTGTGCAGTGATGTTCTGTAATTGCCTTTAGGGAAGGAATACTTACTACTTGGTTTGATCTACATGTGACCCTAGGCCCACAAAAAACATGGTTGACGCTCAACAATTAGGGATGGGCAATAAGTGCTGGCCTAGCCAGTGACTCCTTCAAGCTGTGAATGAATAATGGAAAAAAGAATGAAGAAAAGGTAAATCTGGACTGCTGATGGCAAGAGGTTATGGTTATGCATAGAAAATGTGAACTGCTATAATGGAATCTTTCTAGACTAAATGAGTGAGCGAAACTGTGGCAGAGGCAGTTCATCGTGGGAAAGTGTCACATCCACTTTGGACCAATGTGGATTGGAACATTCTTGAAATGGTTAGAAGCATAGAAACTATAGAGGAGCAATGATATTTCAGAATCCATGTACAGAAATGTAAAAAGGTCATAGTCATCAATAAAAAATAATGGAAGAACAAGGGAACGGTGAACCAATTAAATGGGCAGAGTACCAAAGAGTGAAATTGTGTAAGATTGTAAGAATTGTGCTCAGGGCCCTGCATCTCAGAAAAAGTGTAAAAACAGAAAATGCTGGACATGTTCAGCAGATCAGCTACACTCCACAGACGCTAGAACAGATTTCTATCAAGAAAGTTAAATCAGACATTACATGGAAACAATGCGGATACTTTCTTCAGAGGATTTTTTTTGTCAAAATGTTAATTAATTCTGTTTTGTTGCATAATTTTAGGTCTAGAATAACTTTGAGCCTGGTTGGGTCCACACACAATTTCCAAGAAAGCTGTCATGTAAACATTCTGCAAACTTAGTTTGATTAATCACATGGAAAATGTGGGTTGATGAGGAAGAGTCAGCATAGATTTTTAAAGGGGCAACCATATTTAACTAACTAGTTGGAGTTTTATTCCAAGGATTGATGAGAGTAACGCATGTGAGATATACATGGATTTCCAGAAGACATTTTGATATGGTGCATCACAACAGACTTGTGTAGAAAATTGAAGGCCATGGTATCCAAGGAATAGTGGCAACATGGGCACAAAATTGACTGAGTCATAGAAAACACGTATTGGTCAATGAATATTTTTCAGGCTGAAGAAAGATTTTGTTTTTAGGGGTTTGTGATCACCGTAACCTAACCCTAGTGGTCGATTATTTGTGAGTAATTTTCTGATAGTGTGAGTTTAAGAATCAGCAATTTAGGTATGATGCAATGTTTAATTCGGTAAAGTATAGAACTGTGACAATTGACGATGGTTCGCTGACGCCAGAGGACACAGAGATTGTCACAGCAGAAGATTTTGGTCTCATTAAAATAAGGAGGGGCAGCATCTGACTGTGTAGCCAAAGCATTTGAGAACTCTTCTTTTAGACTTCTACCTCTCCTGATCTATTTTCCAACTGTTTGATGAAGACTGCTGTTTGGGGATTGTCGAATGAGAACTGATGCCTACCAGGTCTGTTTGATGAGAACTCCTTGCTGAGAAAATGCCCCTCTGCCTTGGCACTTATTGTTGTCATATTTCTAAGGGTATGTAACTTAAGTTGTGCCAATCAACTGTCTGAACCGTTTTGGCCATTAGGTGTCGAGCAGCCACTCATGATGTCAGATGATTGTTGCATCCTTGCCTACCCTTATCTGACAGTTGGTTTACTGCCCTTTTTAAGAAGGAACACTTCTTATTTTTGAAAACAACATACCGATAATTGGAAAGCAAAAGAACTGCAGATGCTGTAAATCAGGAACAGAAACAAAGTTGCTGAAAAAACTCAGCAGGCCTGGCAGCATCTGTGAAGGAAAAAACAGTTAATGTTTCGAGTCCAGTGACTTTCTTCAGAACAATTGATAATTGCGTGTGTTTGGCACCAGATAATTTGATGGCACCAGTTCCCTGTGGACATTGTGATCTCTTGTTTCATAATCCTTCCTTTGTTTTCATATGTCAGAATTTTGGAAAGCTAATTACTACTGTAATAGCTGTTAAATGGTATCTATTGCTTCACAATAAATATTAGGAAAATTCAGTATTTATGGAATCCCACTTTCAACAGTTTGTATGGAGTTCCTCAGGTGCTAGTACTGGGACCCTTCCTTTTCCCGATTTGTAAATGATCTGGATATTAGTGTGCTGGAGATGTTTTCCAAATTTGCAGATGATACTGAACTTGGAAAAATTGTAAACTGAGAGCAGGACAGTGTGGGACTCCAAAAGGACATTAACAAGTTGGTGGTTAGGGCAGAAAGGTGGCAGATGAGATTCAATGCAGAAAAGTGTGAGGTGATACACTGCATAGATGTGGCAAATATTTAAGGGAATACTCCAGAAAACACACACAATATGTGTTCCAACAAATAAGGAAAATAAATCTAAGGACTGATCTCCCAACAGACTGAAAGAAAATACTCATAAGTCATTCTGCAACGATCGGTCAGCAGATTGGACAGAACATTTTTAAAAAAGCCAAGGATTACTGAGATTAAGGAGGCAAGAAATTAAGTATGAGAGAAAGTTAGCCAGCAATGCAAAACTGGATGTGAAAAATTTCATCAGATATTTAAAAGAAGAGTTTGAAAAATGTCGGTATTTTTCCTACAAAAATGAGTCTGGGGAATTAGTAATGAAAGATGAGCGGATGACAGATGAATTCAGAATGTATTTTGTTGGTTTTTATTGGCATCATAAAATTCCTACAGTGCATAAGGAGGCCATTCAACCCCTCAAGTCCACACCAACCCTCGGAAGAGTATCCCACCCAAACTCAGCCCCTTACCATATCCTATAACCCACATTTACCATGGTTAATCCACCAACCTGAATATCACTTAACACTATGGACATTTTTAGCACGGGCAATCTGTCTAACCCGCACATCTTGGCACTAAGGAGGATACAAGTGGTATCTAGAAAAAGCTGTAAATCAAGAATTGAAAGAGGGAGACAGGTTTGAGAAAGTTACAGCTACCAAGGAAATACTACTCAGTTAGTAGTTGCAATTGCAAATTGAGAAGACCTCGGGTCCTAATGGATTCCATCCCAGATTTCATCTCAAAACAAATAGCCACTAATGCAGTTGATGCGTTGTTAGAAAACTCCTGAGATTTAGTGAAGGTTTCTTTAGATTAGAAAATAGCTAATGTATTTCCTTTATTCAAAAAGAGATCAAGGCAGACAGTGGAAAGCCACAAGCCAGATACATTAACATCAACCATGGGGAAAACGTTAGAAGCTGTAAAGATGTAAAATGCACTGGAGAGATAGCAGAAGTGATGTACAATAATGGCTCCAGGCTTGAGAGACTTTTACCATGCTAATAGATTGAATAAGTTATGGCTGTTCCCCCGGAGAGAAAAAAGACAAAAGGAGATCTGTTTGAGGTTTTCAAAATCATGAGCAGGGTGGACACAGTAGATGGGGTGAAACTTTCTGTTTGTGAAAAGAAACAAGAATGAGAGGGCTAGGATACGAAAGAACAAAGAAGAAAGAAACTTACCGCACAGGAACAGGCCCTTCGGCCCTCCAAACCTGCACCGAACCAGATCCTCTGTCTAAACCTGTCGCCTATTTTCCAAGGATCTGTATCCCTCTGCTCCCTGCCCATTCATGTATCTGTCCAGATACATCTTAAATGGGCAGTCATGCTGGCCTCTACCACCTCCGCTGGCAACGCGTTCCAGGCACCTACCACCCTCTGTAAAGAACTTTCCACGTATACCTGCCTTAAACTTTTCCCCTCTTACCTTGAAATCGTGACCCCTAGTAATTGAGTCCCCCACTCTGCGGGAGAAAAGCTTCTTACTATCCACTCTGCCTATACCTCTCATGATTTTGCAGACCTCAATCAGGACCCCCCTCAACTTCAGTCTTTCTAATGTAAGTAATCCTAATCCTAATCTACTCAACCTCTCTTCATATCTACCGCCCTCCATGCTAAGCAACATTCTGGTGAACCTCCTCTGCACCCTGTCCAAAACATCCACATTCTTTTGGTAATGCAGCGACCAGAACTGTACACAGTATTCCAAACGTGGTTGAACCAAAGTCCTATACAGCTGTAACATGACCTGCCAACTCTTGTACTCAATACTCCGTCCAATGAATGAAAGCATGCTGTATGCCGCCTTGACCACTCTATCCACCTGCGTTGCCACCTTCAGGGTACAATGGACCTAAACACCCAGATCTCTTTGTGCATCACTTTTCCCCAGGGCTTTTCCATTTACCACAGTTCGCTCTTGAATTGAGTCTTCCAAAATGCATCACCTCGCATTTGCCTGGATTGAACTCCATCTGCCATTTCTCCACCCAACTCTCCAATCTATCTATACTCTGCTGCATTCTCCGACAATCCTCTTCACCATTTGCTACTCCACCAATCTTAGTGTCATCTGCAAACCTGATGATCAGATCATCTATACCGTCCTCCACATAATTTATGTATATTACAAACAACAGTGGTCCCAACACCGGATCCCTGTGGAACACCACTGGTCACAGTTCTCCATTTTGATAATCCTCCTTCCACTACAGCTCCCTGTCTCCTGTTGCCCAACCAGCTAGTATCCATCCAGCTAGTACTCCCTAGACCCCATGCGACTTCACTTTCTCCGTCAGCCTGCCATGGGGAACCTTATCAAACACCTTACTGAAGTTCATGTATATGACATCTACAGCCCTTCCCTCATCTATCAACTTTGTCACTTCCTCAAAGAATTCTATCAAGTTGGTAAGACATGACCGTCCCTGCACAAAACCATGTTGCCTATCACTAATAAGCCCATTTTCTTCCAAATGTAGATAGATTCTATCCCTCAGTACCTTCACCAGCAGCTTCCCCACCACTGACGTCAGGCTCGCCACCCTATAATTACCTGGATTCTCCTTGCTACCCTTCTTAAACAAGGGGACAACATTAGCAATTCTCCAGTCGTCCAGGACCTCACCTGTGCTCAAGCATGCAGCAAAGATATCTGCTAAGGCCCCAGCTTTTTCCTCCCGCTTCCCTCAGTATCCTGGGATAGATCCCATCCGGACCTGGGGACTTGTCCACCCTAATGCCTTTTAGAATACCCAACACTTTCCCCAGCTCCTTATGCCAATTTGACCTAGAGTAATCAAACATCTATCCCTAATCTCAGCATCTGTCATATCCGTCTCATCTTTGAATACCAAAGCAAAGTACTCATTTATTTTCTCTGACTCCTCGCATAACTTCCCTCTTTTGTCCTTGAGTGGGCCAACCCTTTCTCTAGTTACCCTCTTGCTCCTTATGTATGAATAAAAGGCATTGGAATTTTCCATAACTGTGAAATATCCTGTAATTCCACAGCTCGGATGCATTCTACCTATCACCCCGAACCCTTACCCCCAACAATTGCAGTTTATCACAGTGTTTGACCCAGGGGTGAGTTTCCAACTACATATCCTCCTCTTCATCTGCTCTAATTTTGCCTTCCTTGTGGTGTTTGTTAACATTTGAAATATTAAATGAGTTGTCCTTTGTTCCTGAGTGACAGATAGTAACTGTGGGACGAGACTTCAAATGCTGTGTATGGAAGAATGACCAATTGGTGACAGATTTACGCTGGAATGAGAATATGCCTCACATTTCAGACAAGATGTACCGGTACCAAGCATGCAGGTGAGTGTATTTGCGCTCAATTTCGGACCCTAGTATAAAATGCTAAATTAGGCAGGATGATTAAAGCACATGGGATCCTTGGCTTTAAAACTGGAGGTAAGAGTACAAAAGAGACAATGATACTAAACCTGAGACAAGATGATGTAGAGCTAGATGTACACAGCAGGCCAAGCAGCATCAGAGGACCAGGAAGGCTGACATTTTGGGTCAGCAAAAAGGGTTCGGACCGGTAACGTCAGCTTTCCAGCTGCTCTGATGCAGCTTGGCCTGCTGTGTTCATCCAGCTCTACACCTTGTTATCTCAAATTCTCCAGCATCTGCAGTTCCTACTATCTCTATATTAAACCTAACATTGGTGGGTAAGTTGTTGTGTGTGATTCTGATAGATCGGATTTACATGCATTTGGAGAGGTAAGGAATGAATAGGGACAGTCAGCATGGCTTCATGCAAGGGAAATCACAAACCTTATTCAGTTTTTTGAGGAAGTAACCACAAAGATTGATGAGGGCAGAGTGGTAGACATTGTTTACATGGACTTTAATAAAACCCTTGATGAGGTTCTGCGTGGTGGACTAATTAGTAAAGTTAGATTGCATAGGATTCAGGGTAAGCTTGCTAATTGGATACAAAATTAGCTCTGCGGGAGGAGACAGAGGGTGATGGTGAAGGTTTGTTTTTCGGACTAGAGGCCTGTGACCAGCAGTGTTCCACAGGTAATGGTACTGGTTCCACTTTTGTCATTTTGTACAAATAATTTGGATGAGAATATAGTAAATTTGCAGATGACACCAAAATTGGAGGTACAGTGGACAATGCAGAATGTTATCTAAGATGACAAAGAGATCTCAATCAATTTAGTCAATGGGCTGAAGAGTAGAAGATGGAGTTTAATTTGTATAAATGCAAGGTATTGCATTTTGGTAAAACAAACTAGGGCAGGACTTGTACAATTAATGGTAGGGCCCTGGGTAATGTTGCAGTTCAGAGAGACCTAGGAGTTCAAGTACATAATTCTCTAAAATTTGCATCCCAGGTAGATAGGATGGTTGAGACATTTAGCACGCTTGCCTTCATTGCTCAGATGTTTTGAGTATAGGAGTTGGAACATCCAAGACATTGGTGAGGCTTCATCTGGAGTACTGTATGCAGTTCTGGTTGCCTGCTTTACCCCTGAGAGGTTTCAGAAACGATTTACCAGGATGTTGCCAGGAATAGAGAATTTGAGTTATAAAACAGGCTTGATAGAATGGAACTTTGTTCACTGGAGCATGGGAGGTTGAGGGCTGACCTTGAGAGAAGTTTATAAAATCAGGAGAGTTGTAGATAAGATTATAGAATCCCTACACTGTTGAAATAAGCCATTTGGCCCATCAAATCCACAACAACTCTCCAAAGAGGATCCCACCCAACCCCGTAATCACATAACCCATCTAACCTACACAAAGCCTCATAGTGCCAGGTTCTGTTGCAGCCTCAGGTGACTGTCTGTGTGGAGTTTGCACATTCTCCCCAAGTCTGCGTGGGTTTCCTCCGGGTGCTCTAGTTTCCTCCCACAGTCCAAAAATGTGCAGGTGAGGTGAATTGGCCATGCTTAATTGCCCATAGTTTTTCCAGGGTGTGTGGGTTATAGGGGGATGCGTGTGGGTGCGATGCTCCAAGGGGCAGTGTAGACTTGTTGGGCCGAAGGGCCTGTATCCACACTGTAGGGAATCTAATCTTTGGACTGTGGGAGGAAATCACAGCATCCAGTGGAAATACACGCACACATGGGGGTGAAAATGTGCAAACTCCACACAGACAGTCGCCCAAGGGTGGAATCAAACTCAAATCCCTGGCATTGTTAGGCAGCAATGCTAAACACTGAGCCACTGTGCTGCCCTGCGTGAATAGTGAGGATTTTTTTTCCCTAGGGTAGAGGAATTCAAAACAATGGGGTATATTTTGCAACTTAGGAAAAAGATTTACAAAGGACCTGGGAGGTAACTTTTTTAAACAGTGCATGGTTAGTGTGTGGAATGAACTCCAGAGGAAGTGATGGATGCAGATACAGTTGCAATGTTTAAAAAGCTCTGGATAAGTACATAAGTAGGAAAGGTTTGGAGGGATATGGACTATAAACTGTGGCAGGTGGGACCTGTTTAGTTTGGAAATGTGGTTGGCATGGACTAGTTGGGTTAAGTGTTGGTTTCCATGCTACGTGACTTTGACTCTAAATAGCAAAACAGCGTAGAAGAGAGAAGCTAATTTTCTGTGCTGCCTTCTTAAAACACTGAAGTCTCTCTGCTGTATGTAGACGTACAATGCAGTTAGGGAGACAATGCTAGGATTTTGACCCAGTGACAGCGGAGGAATGGTGAAGCATTTCCAAGTCAGGATAGTGAGAGCATTGGAAGAGAACTCGCAGCTGGTGGTGTTCCCATATATCTGCCAACCTTGTCCCCTGGGTGGTGGTAGTCATAGGCTTGGAAGGAGCTCTCCTTGGTTAATTACTGGAGTACATGTTGTAGATAGTCCACACTGCTACTGAACGTCAGTGGTGGAGTGATTGAATGTTTTTGGATAATTGTCAGTCAAGTGGTATGCATTGCCCTGAATAATTCAAGCTTAAGTGTTGCCTGGATGAATACTACTCCGTTACCCTCTTGACTTGTGCTTTGCAGATGTTGGACAAGCTTTCAGGAGTCAGGAGGTGAGTTTCTTGGTCCAGTATTCCTAACCTGTGTCTTGCTGTTGCAACCACTGTATTTAATGACAAGTCCTGTTCAGTTTCTGGTCAAAGATAACTTTATAAGATAAAGTTGATTGTGACAGATTGAGTGATGCTAACACACAAGGCATAGTTAGAATGTCTCTCGTTGGAAATGGTCATTTCTTGTCACTTGGGTAGCGCAAATGTTAATTGTCACTTGTCAACCCAAGCCTGATGTTGTCTAGGTCTTGTTGCACTTAGGCATGGACTGCTTCGGTACCTGAGAGGTCACGAATGGTGCTGAACACTGTAATCATGAGTGAACATCCCCAGTTCTGATCTTCTGATGGAGGGAAGGACTTTGATCAAGCAGCTGAAGATGTTTGGACTTAGAACACTGTCTGAGGAACTCCTGCAGAGATATCCTGGCGTTGAGATGACTGAGCTCCAATAACTATGAACATTTTATGTACCAAGTATGACTCCAACTTTCGGAGACCTTTTCCCCAATTCCTATTGATTGCAGTTTTGCCAGGCTGCTTGATGCCACCCTGAAATCAGACATGGTCTTGATGTCAAAGGCTGTCACTGTCTCTGAACCTTGGGAATTCAGCTCTTCTGCCCATGTTTGAATCAAAACTGTCATGAGATTAAAGAGTAGGCATGTGTGCGGTGTGGCGAGAGATGTTTTGACCTCGACTGCTTTCTGTGGTAGTGTAATCCATAACTCCCCCCTCGCTTCTCATTTTTAAATGGTTTACCCCATAACGTTAAACTGTGTGTGAATGACATTGCTCAGTCTGCAAGTGTGACACCAGTCATACAGACATTTGTATTTCAGCACACCATCATGCTGTCATGCATGTGTTTCTTGTGTGTTCTAGCTGACCTAACACAATCCGGGGGAGCGATGCCATTTTTTTCTGCCAAGGCACTTTATAGCCTTCGAAACTATACGGTCTTCAGCAACCTTGCGCCATAGATGTTGCTCCATTTTGACTTGTTTTAAACACCAGAACTAGTCGTATGTTGTTCTCTTATTTTGGCTGTCAGTCAGAGCTGACCTTCGTTCTGCTTTTAACCCGTGGACCAGTATTTTGTTTTGTTGTTACACCCTTTACCACATTATGGTCCTAGCCGATGATAATACTGGGCAAATCAAATCCTAGATTAAAAACCGGAAGAACTGTAGATGCTGTAAATCAGGAATAAAAATAGAAGTCCCTGGAAGCTGAGCTGGTCTGGCAGCATCTGTGATGGAAAAATTAGAGTTAATGTTTCAGGTCCGGTAACGGCCACCGGACCCGACACGTTAACTCTGATTTTTTTTTTTCCCTTCACAGATGCTGCCAGACCAGCACAGCTTCTAGGGACTTCTATTTTCATTCTTGAAGTCAAATCCTAGGGTGAGTTTCAATAGTCCAGTTTGATAGACCATAAGTTTTTCTTACTGTTTGCCAGGGAGGTCAGTTCCTGGGCATATTGGCAAGAGGCTACCAATATTCTGGTAGCAAAAGAGCATTATGTAGTGACTCCTTACTTGCTGCTAAAGCTTCTTGCTCAGCTAACATTGTTGAAATCAGTTTCTTTTTGGAAATTTTGTGCTTTCATTCAGTGCTGTTTTCTCCAGTTACTGCCTTTCCCTGAGGCCCTTTTAAAACAAACTGGTCTCAACTAACTTTATACGTTACATGGGTTCTCTAAATTTCATCTCTTCAACAGTCTTGTAGGATGTGTTCTTCTCTGATAACCATCTGCTTTTGGAACCACTTTATCACTGACTAATAATTGCCTCAGGACCAAAAGCTTGGCATAACTGCTTGGAAACTGCTATAAACTGTTCCTCTGATATACAAAGAACAAAGAAAATAACAGCACAGGAACAGGCCCTTAGGGCCTCCAAACCTGCACCGATATGAAAGATCTCTTCTCTCCACATGATCCTGCTTCAGGCCCACATTGTGATTTTCCTTTTCTGGGTTTTAAATCTCAAATCAGCAAACACCTTAGTAATTATCTGCATAGGTGGTTTGCTGTTTGTTTATTGAAATCACATGAGCTTTTGTGAATGCAATGCTGCTTTGAACTGACTGTTCAAAGTGACATTCTGACCTTTTTACAAGCAAAGATGAACTTCGCAGAACTGAGAATGAAAATTTATTTTTCTACCATTTCAAGAACCCAAGTTCCCAAGCAACAATAAGATTATGAACCTTCATTAAACTTCCTGTGCCTTTTGTTCTATGATACCTTATGATTATTAATCTTGCTCACCCACTAATTTTAGGCAAGACCTTCTACTTGCCCTTTCTGCCTCTTTTAACGGCATTAAATCCATCATGCATCTAGTTCTGTTCAGTTCAGAATAAGAGTCAAATTGGACTCAGTCTTAAAAATTTCTCTGTGGTTTCTGCAAGAATTGTTGAGTTTCTCTGCACTTTTGACTTTATTTTAGATTCCCAGCATTCACTGCATTTTTGCTTTTTATGTTTAGATATTACTAGATATGAAAGAAAGCAGTGTGAAGGACAACTTTTCTCTGAGATAAAGGCTGAGTGAGTGAACTGGAAGTTCATTTGGGAATTCTGTGCATAGGGGATCAAAGTGCTTTTAGTAAGATTTACCCCGCAAGACCTAAACACTGCAAAACAAGAGGTGTGTGAGGAAAGAATCTAATCTGCAATGAGAGTGGCAGCTGAGTGATGTCAAGAGTCATAGTGACATGCATGTAAGGAAAGAAGTTTTTTTTATTAATTGTGGGGTTCTGGGTGTCGCTGGCCAGCATTTATTGCCCATCCCTGGTTGCCCTTGAGAAACATAGAAATTAAGTGCCGAAGTAGGCTATTTGGCTTTTCAAGCCTGCACCACCATTCAATATGGTTATGCAGTTTCAGTATCCCGTTCCGGCTTTCTTTCCATACCTCTTGATCCTGTAGCCACAAGGGCCATGTCTACCTCCCTTGAATATATCTGATGAACTGGCCCCAACAGGTTCCTATGGAATTCCATAGGTTCACAACTCTCTTGAGTGAAGAAATTATTCTTCATTTCAGCCCTGAATGGTTAACCCCTTTATTCTTAGACTGTGACCCCTGTTATTGGTATTTATCAATATTGGGAATATTCTTCCTACATCTAGCCTGGGGTGTCCCATCAGGATTTTATATTTTTGTTTGAGATCCTCCCTCATTCTTCTAAGTTCCAGTGAGTGCAAACCTAGTTGATCCAGTTTTTCTTTATATATCAGTGCTGCCATCCTCGAAATCAGTCTGGTGACCCTTTGCTGCACTTTGTAGGACGGATATCAAACAACGATGCATCAGAATATAGGAAGGAGATAAAAGGCTTTATGATGTGCAGTGATAACCTTCCCTCCATATTGGCAAAAGTAAAGAACTGATTATTGACGTCAGAAAGAAAGGAGGAGACGATGCCACCGTCTGCCTCAGTGGGGCAGTGAAAGAGTTGACAACGTCAAGTCCTAGGAGTAATGATAACTGAAAACCTGTCCCAGACTTCCCACATAGATACGATGGTGAAGAAGGCACAAAAATGCCTCCTCTTCCTCAGACAGTGCAGGACATTTGGCATGTCCATAAGAACATTTACACCTTTCGTTGCGGTAGAAAGGTTGCCAACATCGTCAAAGATCCATTCCACCCGGGTAATGATCTCCTACAACCTCTTCTCTCAGGCAGAAGATACAGAAGCCTGAACACGCACACCTGCAGGTTCAAGAACAGCTTCTTCCCTGCTATTACTAGACTGATGAATGGCTCTGTAACTTCAAATAATGCTGATGTTGTTAATGTGATTTTTGCCCAGTGCACGGTGAAACCCGTGTGCTTTATTCTGTCCAAGTTTTTTTTTCACCCTATGATTTGTATGTCCTTTTTCACTATGATCTGCCTGTACTGCTCACAAACAAAGCTTTTCACTGTACTTAGGTACAAGTGATGTCAGTCAGTTGCTCAATAACAATGTCTTTCCTCAGGTTAGGAGACCAGAATTGCGCACAATGTTCAAGTTGTGGCCTTGCCAACACCCTGTATAACTGTAACAAGGCATGCTTACTCTGATACTTAAATCCTCTCGCTATGAAGGCCAGCATGCCCTTAGCTTCCCACACTGCCTGCTGCACTTACATACCAACCTGCAGCGACTGTCCCACCATGACACGCAGGTCTCATTGCAGTTCCCCTTTTCCTGAACTGCCACCATTAAGATAATAATCTGCCTTCCTGTTTTTGGGACCAAAGTGGGTAACCTCACATTTATCCACAGTATATTGCATTTGCTAAGTATTTGCTCACTTAGCCAGTCTGTCCAAGTCATCCTGCAACCTCTTAGCATACTCCTCGCAGCACACACTGTCACCTGGCTTAGTGCCATGGTGCAAATCAGAGATATTGTGTTTAATTCCTTCATCCAAATCATTGCATATTGTGAATAGTTGGGATCCCAGCACTGAACCCTGCAGCACCCCATTTGCCACTCTGAAAAGGACCTGTTTATTCCAGCTCTCTGTTTCCTCAAAGAATACCAGAAGATTTGTCAAGCCTGATTTCCCTTTAGTGAACCCATGCTGACGTTGGACGGATCATGTCACCATTTTCCATGTTTTCTCTCCCTCCTTTTTAAAAAAAATAAGTGGTGTTACATTAGCTACCCTCCAGTTCATTGGAACTTCCAGAGTCTATGGAAAATGATGTTCAATACATCTAATGTAATTAGGGAGGGAATTCTGTGATTTAGACTCAGCAACAGTAAGGGAACAGTGGTTTACTTCCAAGTGAGAATGGTGAGTGTCTTGGAGGGGAACTTGCAGGGGATGGTGTTCCCATGTATCTGCTACCCTTGCCCTTCTAGATGGAAGTGGCTCTGGAAGGTGGTATATCAAGATCTTTGGTGAATTTCTGCAGTGCATCTTTGTAGGTAAAACACATTGCTGCTAATGAGGTATTGGTAGTGGAAGGAGTGGATATTTGTGGATATCCACTAACGAAGTGGGCAACTTCATTCAGGCAAGATTGTTCCAAACATTCACCATCCTGTGTGTGTGGCAGTGCTTTCCAATAACTCTCCTGTATAGTCTAGCCCTAATTCTTGGCCCATAGTTCTAGAAAGCCTAACCAGTGGAAGTAGTCTGTCTTTATCTATCATTTATCTTCATGTTGGTATCTTGAAGACTTTGATCAGATCATCCCTTAATTAAACTTCTAAATTCTTGAAAAATCGGGCCTAATGTGTGCAGTCTCCTCATAACATAACCCCTGAAGTCTCAGTATCATTCTTGTAAACCTACATTTTATTCAGTCCAAAGTTAATATATCCTTTCTCAGATGTGCCCAGATCTACTCTCAGTGGGATCTAACCAGGGTTTTGTGTAACCACAGGATGAGTTGTGCATTCTTGTACTTCAGTTCTTTTAGGGGTAAAGGCCAGCATTTCATTAGCTTTCTTAATGTGCAGTGAATGCTGCCGAGCCAGTGACGCCCTCGTCCTGTGAATGAATAAAGGAAAAAAAAATTCTTCTCTGGGCCTGTTTGTGACATTTTAAAATCCCAGAGTCTCTTTGGAGATCCTCTGCATTTAACTTCATATCTTCTAGAAAGTACTTGATCTATCCTTTTCTTTGTCCAAAATAGATTGCTTACGTTGAAATCTATTTGCCAAAGTTTGCCCATTCACTTTGCACTAAATTACAAAGCAATACCGATAGACTATAATTTACGCAGTCTACAATGCTGCCTAACTTTGTCATCAGCAGATTTGGATATGTGACTTTTCGTGCCATTATCCAAGTTGCTCGTAAATAATGTGAATAACTGAGATGCTAACACTTGATGGACACCACTGGTCATATCCTGCTAATTTGAGTACTTACTCATTGTTCCTACTTTCTGCCACTTGACACTCGGCTAATTTCCCAGGCATATCAGTAGTTTGCCCTCAATTCCATGGGCTTCCATTTTAGTTAATGCTGTCTTATGTGGGTCTTTGTCAGATGCCTTCTGGAAGTTCATATAAACAAAATCTATTGACATTTTTGCTGTCTATTAACTGCATCACCTTTTCAAAAATTCAGAGGGGTTTGCCAGGTATGACCTACCTGTCCTGAATCTGTGCTGGCTCTCCCTTCTTATCTGAAAATGCTCAAGGTGTTCAGTTACCCTATCCTTGACAAGAGATGTCAACAATTTATCTGCAGCAGATGTTATGCTTGCTGCTCTGTAATTTCCTAGTTTTTCTCTTTTGCCATTCTTAAAAAGCAGAGGGATGTGCATTTTCCAAACCAGAGGGATGACTCCTATATCTAGGAAACTCTGGAAAAATTGTGCTGCAGTGTGTTTCCCTACTTCCTTTCACACCCTCGAGCAGATGTAGATAGTGGATACAATAGTAGTAAACTTCTGGGAATTATTGGTTTTGAAAATCTGCCAATATACCACCTTTATTTAAAAGGGGAAGGAGTCAGAAAAGTCAGGAACTGTCTTGACTAGATTGGGCCTCTATTTGCTGAAATAAAGAATGAGAGGTGACCTTGAAATATACAAGATGCTTAGAGGAGAAACTTCTTCTGTCTGGGTTGTGAATCTGTGGAATTCTTTACCACAGGGGCCTGCTGAGAATGTGTCATTAAATATACTCATGACTCAGATAGACAGACTGAATTTTAATCAGTAAACGAGTCAAGGGGTATAAGGGAAAAACCAAGAAAGTGGATCTAAGAATTACAAGATCAGCCATGATCTCATTCAGTGGCAGAGCAGACCTGTTGGGCTAAATGGCATACAACTTCTCTTCTGTCTTGTAGTCTTATCCTATTAACATGGTTGATTTTGCTGGTGGAAAACAGTGAGCGTGCATAAATGGGTCTTCTTCTTAACGACAAGATGTGACAAGTGGAATCCTACATGGTTCTGTGCTAGAGCGTCAGCTTTTACAATTTATGCAATGACTTGAATGAAGGGAGCAAAGGTGTAGTCACTAAATTTGAAGATGACAGAAAGGCAGGCAAGAAGGTACGTTGAGGACATAGAAGAAGTTGCAAATGAATATATAGATATTTTAAGTGAGTGGTCAAAAATCTAGCAGATGGAATAAAGTATGTGAAAATGTAAATTGTTCACCTTGGCAGAAAGAATTAGAAAAACACAACACTACTTAAACAGAACGATTGCAGAATTCATAGGTGCAGCAGAACCTGGGTGTTCTGCATGAGTCACAAGAGGATGGTATGCAAGTCCAAAAAACAATCAAGAAGGCTAATGGAGTATTTCCTTTATTACAAAAGGCATTGGAAATAAAAATTAAAGATGTTGTGCTTCAGTTTTACAGGAAGTCAACAAGACCACCTCTTAAATATTGTGTGCAGTTTTGGGTTCCTTATTTAAGGAAAGATGTAAAAGTATTGAAGGCGGTTCAGAGGAATTTTACTCAATTGATACCTGGAATGAGTAGGTTGTTTTATGAGAAAAGATTGCGTAGGTTGCTTGTTTCCACTGGAGTTCAGAAGAGTGAGGGTGGTCTGACTGAAGTCACTAAGATCTTAACTGTCTCAAAGTAAACATGGAAAATATGTTTACTCTGGTAAATACTGAATTTGGGGAAACTGGTTTAAAATGAAGAGTTGCCTTTTTAGTAAAGAGATGAGGGGAATTTTTTTCTGTCAGAGCTGTTCAATTTTGAAATTCTCTGCCTAGACAGAGCTAGTAGAGGCAGGGCCATTCAATATTTTTAAAGTATAAGTGAATCCTTTTTTTGAGCAAGGAAATCAAAGGTTATCAGTAGACAGATTGGAATATGGAGTTCACAGAACATATTTGTATAGGTATTCCTTAGAATCTCTACAGCGTGGAAAAAGAGCATTCAACCCACTGAGTCCACACTGACCCTCCAAACAGCATCCCACCCAGATTCCCCCCATCCCCGGAACTCTACATTTCCCATGGCTAATCCAGCTAAACTGCACATCCCCAGATACTGGGCAATTTAAAAAGGCCAATCCACCTAACCTACACGTCTTTGGACTGTGGGAGGAAACCACAGCACCCAGAGGTAACCCACATGGACATGGGAGAACATGCAAACGCCACACAGTCACTGGAGGCTGGAAGCAAACCCAGGTCCTTGGTTCTGTGAGGCAGCAGTGCTAACCACTGAGTGGCATTGGTGAGACCATACCTTGAATACTTGTCCCATGAATAAATCAAAAAGTTACGCTCTGGTCATGTTTCTGTTGTTGCTCACAAATTTCCGGTCATTTGCAGGTTTGGCAAGGTTGAGGATGATAAGGACACCTTCCGTCTGTACACAGTGCAAATCCCACACAAACGGGAACGCAAACCTCTCCAGTGTTACATCAGCAAATGGGATGGGAAGAACTTCCTGCCACTGCTCACCAGTGATTGTGGAAATGAAGTGATCTCTGCAATGTCAGTCAGGTACGCAATTTGTAATTATTGATTCATGAGATGTAGGCTTTGCTGACAGACATACTAAATCAAGGTTTTTCCTTGCTGTTCACAGAGGAGGACACCAGGACCATTCCAATAATAACAAATCATAGATTTTATGGAAAGGGAGGAACTTAGAACAATAATCATTATGAGGAAAAAGTACTGAACAAACTATTGAAATTTCCTGATGGCCTACATCCTTGAGTCAGAAAGGAAGTCATAATAGATCCACTGGTTATAGTATTCCAAAATCCATTGGATTCTGGAGAAGTTCAGTGGATGGTAATCCCCTTATTCAAAAAGGGAGGCAAGCAGAGAGTAGGAGACCACAGACCATTGGCAAATTGTTCGAATCTATGATTAAGAAAGTAATAATACATACCGAAATTCGTCAAAGTAAGCATGGTTTTATGAAGGGTAAATCATGTTTGACCAATTTGCTAGAGTTCTTTGAAGATGTAACAAGTAAAATAGGTAATGGGTTATCCTGTAGATGTAGTTTATCTGGACTTAAAGAAGGCATTTGATAAAGAACCACACAAAAAGTTAATACACAGGGTAAAGTCACATGGGATCAGGGATAATTTATTAACTTGGATAGAGGATTAGCTAACCAACCAAAAGCAGAGAATTGTGCTAAATGTGCCTTTTTAGCAAGATGTAACTAGCGGAGTTTGGTCACTGGATCCCAACTATTTACAATCTATAATGACTAGAACGCAGGGATAACAGTTAAGGTGGTCACATTTGCAGATGACACTAAAATAGGTTGGAAAGTTACATTGAAGAAATCAGAAATCTACAAACGGATATGGATTGGTTAGTTGTATGCTTGCCTTTCCAAATACATGTAAATCCTGTCCCTCCAACAACTTTTTCACCAGTCTACACCTCCCTGGCTTTTCCTTACCACCTTTCTTAAATGTCAGCCCACTTAATTTTTTTTTTAAAAAGGCAAAATACTGCATATGCTGGAAATCTGAAGTAGACATTCTTAGAAGCCCTTTCAGCATCTGTGGTGATTAACAGATTTAATGTCACAGATTAGTGGCCTTGCTTCAGAACTCTGAAAGATCGTCAGCCTGTGATGTTGAGTTTCTGCCAATACAGTTGCTCCATGACCCACTAAGTACTGCTGTTCTGTGTCAATAAACATCTGCACAAATTATAATTGCAGCATTTTCTTTAGATTCCACTAACTATTATCAAAATTACTACCAGATTCAACAAGGGGATCCCCTATTCATCCATCTTCTTCCTCAACGAAGCACACCCCAGGACTGTGTGGTTGACAGGGCCCTCAGCCAGGCCTGACCCATCTCCCATGCTTCAGCGACCCCCACCCCCCCAACACCCTCTCTCTCCCATCCTACAACAGCAATAAGGCCCCCTTGTCCTCACCTACCATCCCAACAGCATCTACATCCAGAGGATCAATTCCACCACCTCCAGCAGGATACCACCACGAGACACACATTCCCCTCCCCTCTCTTGTTAGCCTTCCACAAGGACTATTCACTACTGGATGCCCTGATCCTCTCCTTCACTCACAACACTCCCCAACAGCCCCACAGCACCTTCCCCTGCAACCACAGAAGGTGAACCATCTGCCCTTTTACTTTCTCCCTCCTCAGTATCCAAAAGGCCCAAGCACACCTTTGAGACGAAGCAGCGCTTCACTCAATCAAGTCTGCTGCATTCGCTGCTCACAGTATGGTCTCTTCTACATTAGGGAAACAGGAGTGTAGACTGGGTGATCATTTCACAGAACATTTATGTTCTTTCCACAAAAAGGCGTTCAACTTCTAATTGCCTGCCACTTAAACACACTACCTTGTTCCCTGGCCAGCACCTGTGTCTCAGGCTTGCTGCACTGATTCAGCAAACCTCATTTTTCTCTGGAATTCTGCAATCCCTGACACAGTATAGAGTTCAATAATTTTAGGGCTTGAGGCACCTTCTCCCATGGCCTTGGCCCAAACCCCTCACATCGGTCTTGTTACCAGAGATAACAAGGTGTAGAGCTGGATGAACACTGCAGGCCGAAAAGCATCATAGGAGCAGGAAGGCTGACATTTCGGGCCTAGACCTTTCTTCAGAAATGGTGGGGGGGGAAGGAGGGTGTTCTGAAATAAATAGAGAGAGGGGGGAGGCAGATAGTAAATGGATAAAGGAGAAGATAGGTGAAGAGGAGACAGACTGGTCAAAGAGACAGGGTTGGAGCCAGTAAAGGTGAGGGTAGTTGGGGAGGTAGTGAGGAGATAGGAGGATGGACAGGTCAAGGGGGTGGGGTGAGGTTAATAGGTAGGAGATGGGGGTGGGACTTGAGGTTGAGGTAGGGGATAGGTGGGAGGAAGAGCAGGTGAGGGGGGTAGGGACGAGCTGGGCTGGTTTTGGGATGCTGTAGGGAGAGGGGAGATTTTAAAGCTTGTGAAGTTGAGGTGGGAGGAAGGATAGATTAGGGAGGTGGGGACGCGCTGAGCTGGTTTTGGGATGCGATAGGGATAAGGGGAATTTTGAAGCTTGTGAAGTCCACATTGCTACCATTGGGCTGCAGGGTTCTCAAGTGGAATATAAATTAGAACGTAGAACATAGAACAGTACAGCGCAGAACAGGCCCTTCGGCCCTCGATGTTGCGCCGGCCTGTGAACTAATCTAAGCCCATCCCCCTACAATATCCCATCATCATCCATATGCTTATCCAAGGACTGTTTAAATGCCCCTAACGTAGCTGAGATCACTACATTGGCAGGCAGGGCGTTCCACACCCTTACCACTCTGAGTAAAGAACCTGCCCCTGACATCTGTCTGAAATCTATCACCCCTCAATTTGAAGCTATGCCCCCTCGTACAAGCTGATGTTATCATCCTCGGAAAAAGACTGTCACTGTCCATCCTGTCTAATCCTCTGATCATCTTGAATGTCCCTATGAAATCCCCTCATAGCTGCCTACTCTCCAATGAGAACAGATCCAAGTCCGTCAGCCTTTCTTCATAAGGCCTTCGCTCAAGACCAGGCAACATCCTGGTAAATCTCCTCTGCACCTTCTCCAATGCTTCCACATCCTTCCTGTAATGGGATGACCAGAACTGCGTGCAGTATTCCAAGTGAGGCCGCACCTGCATTTTGTACAGTTGCAGCATGACATCACCGCTCCGGAACTCAATCCCTCTAATGGGTTAGTAAGTTTGCAGATAACACTAAAGTCGGTGAAGTGGTGGACAGTGTGGAAGAATGTTGCAGGGAGACTTAGATAAACTGCAGAATTGGGCTGCAAGGTGGCAATGGAGTTCAATGCAGATAAATGTGAGGTGATTCACTTTGGGAAGAATAATAGGAAGGCAGAATACTGGGTCAATGGAAAGACTCTTGGTAGTGTGGATGTGCAGAGGCATTTTGCTGTCCATGTACATAGGTCCCTGTAGTTGCCACCCAGGTTGATAGTGCTGTTAAGAAGGCTTATGGCGTGTTAGGTTTTATTGGTAGAGGGATTGAGTTTTATTAAGAGAGTATTAAGGGCGTGGAATGTCCTTGCCAATGTAGTTAACTCAGCCCTGTTAGGGGCATTTAAACAGTCCTTGGATAAGCAGATGGTTTGTGATGGGATAGTGTAGGGGGATGGTCTTACATTAGATCACAGGCCGGCGAAACATTTACACGGAGGATCTTGATCGGCGCGGGCTTGGAGGGCCGCTGGGCCTGTTCCTGTGCTGAATGGTTCTATGTTCTATGGGTATTATTACTTAAATTGCTGGACAAGCAGCTTTGATTAGAAAAATTGTAAGAATCTACTGTTGGCTAACAACAGCCTCTGAACACTGTATCTCTCTGTCTCTCTCGTGTGCCCTTTCTTGTGCTTGCCTGTGTGTGTCTCTGCCTCTCGCTCTCTGTGTCTCGCTCGCGCTGCGTCTCGCTCCTCTGTTGACACGGCTGTTAAGAAGGCATACAGTGTTTTAGCTTTTATTAATAGAGGGATCGAGTTCCAGAACCAAGAGGTTATGGTGAAGCTGTACAAAACTCTGGTGTGGCCACACTTGGAATATTGTGTACAGTTCTGGTCACCGCAATATAAGAAGGATGTGGAAGCTTTGGAAAGGGTGCAGAGGAGATTTACTAGGATGTTGCCTGGTATGGAGGGAAGGCCTTACAAGGAAAGGCTGAGGGACTTGAGGCTGTTTTTCATTAGAGAGAAGGTTGAGAGGTGACTTAATTGAAACATATAAAATAATCAGAGCATTGGATAGGGAGAGCCTTTTTCCTAGGATGGTGACAGCGAGCACGAGGGAGCATAGCTTTAAATTGAGGGGTGAAAGGTATAGGACAGATGTCAGAGGTAGTTTCTTTACTCAGAGTAGTAAGGGAATAGAACGCTTTGCCTGCAACGGTAGTAGATTTGCCAACTTTAGGTACATTTAAATTGTCATTGGATAAGCATAGGGACGTACATGGAATAGTGTAGGTTAGATGGGCTTGAGATCGGTATGACAGGTCGGCACAACATCGAGGGCCAAAGGCCCAGTACTGTGCTGTAATGTTCTATGTTGTACATGCCTTCCTCCCTCAGCTGTTGAATTGGTACTCAATGTTGAATCACAGTTAGAGGAAGCATTGAGGATGACAAGGACACAAAATGTATTCTGGGTGTGGAATTTCAATATATTCTCTCTTCCCTGCTCTACCCTACTCTTCCCCCCCCCCCCCCCCCCCCCCCACAGCCTCTCACTGTCACCCATGCTCTCTCATCTTCCATAAGTGTGCTGTGGATCTTGAAAATGTCAAATATCAGGTTGTTAACTGTTTTCCATTTGCATCAGAAATCTAATCTGAAGATCTTCTGTCACTGTGCAACTGAAAGGAATTTGGGTGGTTTGTGTGTGGAATGAACTGCCAGAGGAAGTGGTAGATGAAGGTAGAGTTACAACATTTAAAAGGCATTTTCGCAGGTACATGAATAGGAAAGGTTTAGATGGTTATGAGTGTAACACAGGCAAGTGGGACTAGTTTAATTTGGAAAACTTGGTTGGCATGGATCACTTGGATTGAAGGATCCTTTACTATGCTGGATGACTGACTGTTTGCACTCAAACACTTGGCGTACAGGGACATTGGTCCTTTTGCCTATTTTCTTACATCCACAATACCTCTGCACAGCTGTGACTCTTATCCTGTCTGTGCATGAATGTGTCTGGTTGGGCTAAGGGCAATAGAATGATCCTGCACAGAAGCTTCATTAATCCCTGGTTTGGCCACTTAATAAATATATTAATTTTGAGGAAAGCTGGTAAAAGTTTCTCTCTCTCTTGTTCTAGATAACACAAGTAACAAAGAGAAACAGAATTACCATTTTGGTGATCCTATGAGACATTTATACTTTTATACAACCCATGAGCAATGGGACTCGATTCCCACTGCATTCCCGTCATCAAATTCATTACACCACTTCTTGATGAAACAAAAAATAAGGGACATAGCTGGAGAGTGAAGTGTCCTTTTAGGACAGTGATGAGAAAATTCTTTCTCTCCAAGAGTGCTGAGAAGATGGAATTCTTCCATGTGTAGTGGAGACTGGGAACTTATCCAACCCTGAATTTGATAAATTCTTGATAGACAAGGGTGATAAGGGTTACGAGAAGTTCAAACAGGAAAGTAGGGCTGGGACCACCACCAGATCAGCCATGATATTATTAAATCATGTAGAATTGAACTGCCAAATGGCATACTCCTCTTATGTTTATACTGCATTTCCCTTACGTAGATACTTAAGGAATGTTTGCTACAATTGTGTAATATGTTGGTGAGACTACATCTAAAGGACCATGTACAGTTTTGTTGGTGATCCTTGAGAAAAGGTACAAGTGCAAAGAAGGTTCACTTGAGTGAGTGCAGGAAGGAGGGGGATTAATTTTATGAGGAAAGGTTGGACAAGTTTGGGGCTGTTTCACTTTTGAAGATGAGGGATAATTTTATTGGAACATTAGGGCCTGTGGGGTTTTGATGGAGGAGGGATTAGTTGTTACCCTTTGTGATGGAGGTCGGGGCAGGGTATCATAGTTTAAAAATAAGGAGTCTCCTATTTAAGATGGATGTAAGGAAAGAAAAATTACTTTGCATTGGAGGTTCATTGGTAAGCAGAATTCATTTCCCTGGAGAGTAGCAGGAGCTGGATCATTGAATAAATTCTTGATTGGCAATGGCACAAGGTATATGGGAAAATTCACATACACGATCAGATTAGTGGTGACTTTCTCAGATGGCAGAGTGTGATCCAGTAGCCATATAGCCTGCTCCTCTCAACCTTGTGTAACTCAGATCTGCAATCCTTGCAGCAGAGATATAGATTATTAGCAACTTTTTGTTTCTCAATATCTACCTGCATGGCAACTCAAAAAAATGACAAGTACACAGCCCTTGTTTCCAAGATGAATCTGTTACCAGTTTTTCTGACTCTGCACATCCCTGAACTCATGCCCAGCACAACACTAGCTCTCTTTGGAGAGAGAATCGGTACAGCAAACCAAATCCTGGAGCGAGTCAGTGCATGAGTGCTATCTGTGATAACAAAGTGTGGGGCTGGATGAACACAGCAGGCCAAGCAGCATCTTAGGAGCCCAAAAGCTGACGTTTCGGGCCTAGACCCTTTTCCTTTGAAGGGTCTAGGCCCAAAACATCAGCTTTTGTGCTCCTAAGATGCTGCTTGGCCTGCTGTGTTCATCCAGCCCCACACTTTGTTACCTTGGATTCTCCAGCATCTGCAGTTCCCATTATCTCTTATCCATGAGTGCTACCTCTAATCTGTTGAGAGCCAACGACTCAACTGAGGTAGTGCAGTACTTAGGACATGAATATTTGGGACTGTGTGTCAGTAAGACATGTTCCCCCAGTGGGATAGAGGACAAAGAGCAATACAGCACATACACAGGCCTTTGGCCCACCAAGTCTGTATCAACGCATAGTATCTTCCTAAACTCAAAACCTTTTGCCTCTATCCAGCCCTTATTCCTCTACTCTCTGCCTGTTCACGCATCTGTCAAGATCCTCTTAAACGTTGCTGCTTCTGCAGCCTCTGGCAGCGCGCTCCAGGCTCTTAGCACCCAGATGCACATGATTGTAAAATGGATTGATGATTAGGCACTGAAAAGTTTCTCTTCATATCATTTCAAATGAAGCTTTCCATTTCTTTTTCTATTGGACATTTTAACTGTGCTTCACTTTATCTTGCTGATTGCCTCCCCAAAATTTGCACTGGTCCAGTGGTATTATCACTGGACTGCTAATCCAGAGAGCCAGGTAACATTCTGGGGACATGGCGTTGAATCCCACCATGGCAAATGGTGGAATTTGAATTCAACAAAATTGTACAATTAAGAGTCTAACGATAACCACGAATCCATTGTCAATTGTCAGAAAAAACCTACTTGCTTCACTAATGTCCTTAAGGAAACTGCCACCCTTAGCTGGTGTGGCCTACATGTGACTCCAGATCCACAGCCATGTTGTCAACTCTTAACTGCCCTTAGGGAAATTAGGAATGGGCAATAAATGTTGGTCCAGCCAGCAATGCCTCCATCCCATGAATGAATAAAAAAAAATCCATTGAATTTACAGTTACTGTCTTTTCCTCTTCATAGTGATTTGGGGACCTTTATTGGGCTTGGCACAGTGACAGGATCTGTGGCTATCTACATTGCATTTTCACTCCAGGTAATGTCACAAATTTCTGTCTTCCTTTCTCCAGTACGTTACTCTATTTTTGTCAAAATCTATGCCCTGCGGTGATCAGTGTCTCCATTTTTTTTTTAGTGCTTCATGAGATGTGGTTATCATTAGCTATTGCCCAACCCTAATTGCCCTGGAGATGTTGTTGCCTTGAACTGCTGCAGTCAAAACAGTGCAGAGTCACCACAACGCTGCTGGGAAAGTAATTCCAGGATTTTGTTTCAGCAATAGTGAAGGAAAGGTGATACAGTTCCAAGCCAGATGATGTGGAGCTTGGCTTCTTCACATTGTGTCACCATTCTCCAGACCAATCATGAGTGGCAAGGTGGCTCAGTGGTTAGCACTGCTGCCTCACAGCACCATGGACCCAGGTTCGATTTGACTCTCGGGCGACTGTCTGTGTGGAATTTCTCCCCATGTCTGTGTGGGTTTCCTCTGGGGGCTGGGGTTTCCTCCTACAGTCCAAAGATATGTAGGCTAGGTGGATTGACCATGCTAAATTTCCCGTAGTGACCAGGGATATATACATTAGGCCGGTTATAGGGGGATGGGTCTGGGTGAGATGCTCTGATGGTCAGTGTGGACTTGTTGGGCCGAAGGGCACTGCAGGGGGTTCTCTATGATCAATCAGCTACTTATTGCGGATTGAAACTCCACTGGGACAAACCACATGGCTGCAACTCGTCTGCTCCTCAGCTGTTCCTCCCCACTCCCTGACACTGTTTGAACAAATATCAATGTAAACAGCAGTTGTAATGAGTGTCAGAGAACTTGGTGGAGGAAGCTAGGGTCAAGTTCAGCTAGAGAGGATTACATGCAGGCAAGGAAGGAGCTTAAAAATGGTCTGAGGAGAGCCAGGAGGGGGCACGAGAAAGGCTTGGCAGAAGGAATCCGGGAAAACACAAAGGCATTTTACACTTACGTGAGGAATAACTCCCAGGGCAGAAATGGCTAGCACGAGGGGTCATAGTTTTAAGCTGGTTGGTGGAAAGTATAGAGGGGATGTCAGAGGCAGGTTCTTTACGCAGAGAGTTGTGAGAGCATGGAATGCGTTGCCAGCAGCAGTTGTGGAAGCAAGGTCATTGGGGTCATTTAAGAGACTGCTGGACATGCATATGGTCACAGAAATTTGAGGGTGCATCCATGAGGATCAATGGTCGGCACAACATTGTGGGCTGAAGGGCCTGTTCTGTGCTGTACTGTTCTATGTTCTATGTTCTATGTTCTAACTTGCTTTTAAGCAGCGCAGAAATCTTTTCCATAATCTGTTTTTTTTTAAAACAGTCATTTTCATATGTCAGTCCACAATTAATATCAGAACAAAGTAAAAATGTAACGTTCACCCTTCAAGAAAAATAAGCCAGCATGCAAGTTCATTGGATAATGGAAAGGCAAATGAATGTGGGCCTTTATTTCAATGGGAATACAGTACAAAAAGAGAGGTTTTACTGCAAGTATACAAGGCACAGTCAGACCAACCTGAGATACCGTGACCAGGTTGTGACCCCTTATCTAAAGAAAGATATATTAGCATTGGAGACAGTCCAGAGAGTGTTCACTAGGTTGAACCTGAATGTGAAGGTACTGTCTTATGAGAAGTTTGTTTAGGCTGGCCCTGTACTCACTGGATTTTAGAAGTGACCTTTATTGAAAGTATATTCTGTGGACCTGTGTTCAAATCCTGCCACAGCAGAAGGTGGAATTTGAATTCAATAAATATGTGGAATTTAGGGCTAATGGTGACCATGAATCCAGTGTCGATTGTTAGGAAGAACCCATCTGGTTTACGAATGATCTTTAGGGAAGGAAACTGCCATCCTTGCCTGGTCTGGCCTACCCTACATGTGACTTCAGACCTACAGCAATGTGGTTGACTCTCAACTGCCGAATGGGCAATAAATGCCACCTAGGCCGTGATGCCCTCATCTCCTGAACGATTTAAGAAAAAAGCATAAAGAAGCAATGTCATACAAGTTGACAGCATAGAAAAAGGCACTTCGATCCAATGCGTCGACACTAGTCAAAAATAACCACCTAACTATTCTAAACTCATTTTCCAGTACTTAGCCCATAATCTTGTATGGCTTGACATTTTAAGTGCACAAATGTTTTTAATGCCATGAGGGTTTCTGCCTCTACCACCCTTGCAGGCAGGGAGTTCCAGATTCCAACAACCTGTAGTGTTAATGTTTTTCCTTATTCCCTAAACTAGAACTAGAATTAGCCTTTATTGTCATATACATTCATGAGTACAGTGAAAACTTTATATGTCACCACTTACAGTGCCATCTTAGGTACAAAGGTACAGCTTCTTCAGTTACAAGATCTTAGACAATGGGGAAATAAAATGAAATGTCCAATATTACGGAAATAAAAGTTCAGATCCACAGACCATGCTGGCACCCAAGTTCCAACACACTGGGCCTTGGCTCCATACCACACAGGGCCTCACCTCGAGGATGATGAGACTGGGAGATTGCTTCAGACCAGGCTGAGAGAATGCCATGCTTAGGAGGCTGCTGCACCAGGCCTGAAGATCACCACGTCGCAACGGAAGGCCACTACCCCTTTATAATCCTATACATCTCAAACATGTCCACATTCTGAGAAAATAATCTGTCTAATCTATCTACATGACCTGAAACTTTGCAGCCCAGGCACTTTCCTGGTAAAATCTCATCTACACCCTCTCCAGTGCTGTCACGTCCCTTCCACACTTAGAAACAACACTCTAGCTGTGGCCTAACCAGCATTTTATACAATTCCAGTATAACTCCCTGCTCTTAAATTCTGCACCACAGCCAATAAAGGCATGTCCAACAACCATTTCATCTGTTTACCCTCATAACTTAAGGGTCAGGTGTGCATGCAAACCAAGGCCACTCTGATTCTCAGTGCTTCCTTGGGTCTTAACTGCTCATCTTGTATTCCGTTGCCTTGTTTTCTTGCCCAAATGCATCACCTCACATCAATTCAGATTGAACAATTATTTTTATCACCTGAAAACCAACTGATTGAACCTTCTCTGCTTGAGCCTAAATAATGTATATGAAGCACAAACAGCAAGGGCCCCAACACTAACCCTCTGCGAGACCCCACTGGACACAGACCTCCAGTCCATAAGAACATAAGATATGGGAGTAAAATTAGGTCATTCTGCACTTCAAGTCTGCTCTGACATTTGATCATGGCTGATCTCTTTCTCCACTCTGTTCTCCTGCCCTATTCCCTGAACCTTTGATCCCTTACCAATCAAGAACCTATCTATCTCTGTCTTAAACACACTAGATGACTTTGCCTCCATGTCCTTCTGTGGCAATGTGTTCCATAAATTTGCCAACTTTAGCTGAAGAAAATCCCCGTTATCTCAGCTGTAAAGGATCATCCCTTCACCCTGAGGCTGTGCACTTGCATCCTAGTCTTTCCTGCTAGTGAAAACATCTTTTCCACATCTCCTCTATCCAGTCCTCTCAATACTCTGTGAGTTTCAATGAGATCTCATTATCATCCTCCTAAACTCCATCAAGTACAGATCCAGAGACCTGAACCACTCCTCATGTGACAAGCCGTTCATTCTGGGGATCATTCTTGTAAATCTCCTCTCGACCCCCTGCAAGGCCAGCACGTCCCTCCTTAGATTCAGGGCCTAAAACTGCTTGAAATATTCCAAGTAAGATCTGTCAAGGACCTTACACAGCCATAGCAGTACATCACCAGTCTTGTATTCTAGCAACTTGAAATGAATGCTGATATTGCATTTGCCTTTCTAACTACCAACTGAACCTTAAGAGAATCCTGAACTAGGCTTCTTAAGTCACTTTATGCTTCAACTTTCCAAAGCCTTTCCCAATTTAGAAAATAGCCTGTGCCTCTATTCTTCTTACCCAAGGGCATAACTTCATGCTTTCCCACATTGTATTCCATCTGCCAGCTCTGTCCAAGCCCTGCTGCAGTCTCCCTGCCTCCTCAACACTACCTGTCCCACCACCTATTTTTGAGTCACTGACAAGTTTAGCAACAGTGCCCTCAGTTTCCTTCTGATAGATAATTAATGTACACCATGAATATTTGTGGCCCCAACACTGATCCCTGCCACAGACACATACTGTCAGCCTGAAAATGCCCCCATACCCCAACTCTGTCTTCTGTTAGCCCACCCTCTGCCTTTGCAGTTATACTACTTGCATCACCATGGGCTATTACAGTACCTTATTAAGTCATCTAATGTGGAAACCTCAAACAGTGCAGGGATTGAACAAATGCTGTTGGTGTCATTTTGCATCACAAAACGGTCGTCCAGCCAGCTGAGCTGACTGACCTCGGGTAAAGTTCTGACCTTACTTAAGAAAGGACATAAAAGGATTAAAAGCAGTACAGAGAACATCCCTTGACAAATGATTGGAATGAGGGGTTAACCTATGAGAAAGTTTACATAGTTGGGAAATTACCCATTGGGTTTAGGAGAATAAGGTGGTGAACTTATTGAAATGTACAAGATGCTAAGGGGGCCTAAACAACATGGATGAGAAAAGGATGTTTCCCCTTCAGAAACTAGAAGCAAGAGATTTTCCATTTCAGAACAAAATGAGATTTTGTTTTCTTTGAGAGTTGTTATTTTATAGAATTTGTCCTGATTCGTTGGGGTCATTCACTGGAAATCACTATCAGCCATGATGATAATCAGTATCAGAGCAGCCTTGAAGGACTGAATGGTTTACTCCTGCTCTGATTTTCCATCTCCTATTACCTTTCAAATGTGAAAAGATTCAAGGTGCCCATTCTACCTTACCAATAAAAATCAGGTTGAACAAAAACACTTGCAGGTTTCTGCACTTAACAAGCAAATAATTTTATGTTGAACAAATTGTCTTTATCAATAGTACTTAGGAAATACAAATTGGATAACTTAAAATTGTACAACTTAAACTCGATCCCTTCTTAAATTCTCCCTTATCAGACAGAGTTGATAAAGATTATATGCATATTAAGGGTAACAAGTAACATAGTTAGGGAAACACAGTTCGATAGCATCAATCTGAGCTATAAGATTCAATGAGTTACTTTCTTTCACTACCTTTCAATTCTTTTTATGGTTTTTTTTTGCCAGTGAGATAAGATTGTTTGCACATCGGGGACTGGTTGAGAATTCATCCTTTCACACTCTCTGAAAGTCTTTTATTCTTCCTCCAATAGGGGATTTACAGAGAAAGACATGTGGAAAACTACCAACTGTAACAGTAGACTTTCTAATAACTCCAGACAGTAGATAGAGCATTTTAAATGTTTTCCCTTTGCAGGCTTGGTGGTTCTTTGCTGTACTGACCCCACATAAGCCATAATCTCTCAATCAGGCATCGGAGTGTCGTTATCAAACAATTTTCCTTTAGTTAGTCTCCATGGTGTCTGCCTTTCCTGTCTCTGTTCCAGGAGAAGGCAACATTGTACTGTATACACCTGAGTGTGCTCCAGTAAAAATGTTTTTATTTAACTCTTTGCACTGTCTCATTGGCTCAAAGCAGTGTCTTCCTCCTTTAGTCCACATTTAAAAGTAAACAAAGTAAAACAAATTTAGTGCCTGTGTCATTGAATAATATTGAAAAAGGTAGATTCTTGACTAATGAAGGATTCAAAGGATATAGGAAACAGCATGGCGATAGTAGCTACAATCAGATCAGCATTTTATCACCTGGTAAAGCAGGTTGAAGGCACTGAATAACCTGTTTTTTGAAATACTTTGTACTTCAAGTAGATAAATCTCCTCGGCTTGATGATCTCCATTCCAGTGTTTTAAAAGACATGGCTGTAAGGAAAAATACACTGATGGTCCTCTGTCAACGGAGTGATTTCTGCAGATTGGGAGCATTGCAAATGTTAAGAAGGGAGGGAGAAAACTAGTAATTACAGACCTGTTAGTTTAACATCAGCCTCAAGAAAAATGCAATAATTTATCATAGAAAATTCAAAAACAGGACCAAGTGTAGACCATTCAACACCTAGAGCCTGGCCTGCCCAGTTATTGGATATGATGATGGCTAATCGTCCTACTTAGTACTCCATATCCTTCTTTTCTGAAGAAGAGTCCTGACCCGAAATGTCAAGCTTTCCTGCTCCTCTAATGCTGCTTGGCCTGCAGCGTTCATCCAGCTTCACGCCATGTTACTCCATATCCTTCAATCACTTTAGCTCTAAGAACTGTATCTCCTCGAAAGCATTCGATAATTTTGTCTCAGTTGCTTTCTGTAGCAGAGAACTCCACAGACTCCCCACTTGTGAAGAAATTTCTCCTCATCTCAGTCCTAAATGACCTACCCCATTACATTAGATATGATTCCAGATTCCCAAACATTGAGAACATCCCTCCTGTGTTTTGTCTGTCTAGTCCTGTTAGAAGTTGAAAGATTATCATAAAGGTGTAATAATAGGGCACTTAGAAATATTGGTAGGATTGAGCAAAGCCAACATGAAAGGGAATTTTTTTTAACAAATCACCTTGGTGTTTTGAGAATATACGTAATAGAAATGATTAGGCAGAACCAGTTCATATTTAAATTTTTGGAGCTCTTGAAATAAGGTTTTGCACAAGAGGTAAGTAAATATTAGACCACGAGGGGAAACGTGTTGGTGTGCATTGTAAACTGTTAACGATCAGGAAATTATTAGGAATAAAAATATTCCCGTGTGAGATCTGAATGGTCTAGAAGTAACAGTAGCTGGGATTATCCCACAATACTGGCTACATTGACATTCCAATGAATGAATAAAAATTGGTCAGCCATGTAGATACTAGAGTAAGTCAGTGGCTGGAAATTCTGCAATGAATAACTAGCCTCCGAATTCCTCAAAGTCAACCTTCCATCTACAAGCCATGAGTCAAGAATGAGATGGAATACTCTGCACTTGTCTGAATGAGCTCCAACAACACTTGAAGCTTGACATCATCCAGGACAAAGCAATCTAGTTGGCACTCCATCTAGCAGGTCCAACTTTTACTTCCTGTACCAGCAATACTCAGTTGCAACAGTTATATACCATCTACAAGATGTGCTGCAGAAATGCACCAAGGCTCCTTAGACAGGACCTTCCGAACCCACTTTCACTACCATCTCGAAGAAGGGCAGCCGATATATCTTTAAGTTCCCCTCCAAGCCGCTCAGCATCTTGAATTGCAAATATATCTCTGGTGTTTCGATGTCACTGGGTCAAAATCCTGAAATTCCCTTCCTCTTTAAAGATATGTGGGTGTCCCTAATGGTCCAAGAGGGCAGCTAATCACCACCTTCTCCAGGGCAATCAGAGTTGGGTCATAAATGCTGGCCTAGCCAGTGATGTCCATATCTATCAAATGAATAAAAGACAAGAAAATAGAGTTATCACACGTTTGTAAAACAGCTCGGTTTTTTTTTAAATTCTGAGCACGGTCCTTTAGGAACCATGTCAAAACTTTGGAGAGGGTACAAACGAAACTTGATAAAGCACTTAGCTGCATCAGGTATGGTTGTGCATACATATTCTGCCTGTGCTAAAGTTGTATCAGGTGCAAAGTACTTCAGTATATTATGAAAGATTGAACTATTTCAAGGACACTTTAGACATCTGTGGAGTAAATAAGATGAAAGTTAGTGGCAGAAAGATTGGTAACCAGAGGTGACAGATTTGAATTGATTGGCAATAAAAACAGAATGGAGATGAGCTGGTAAAGAAGATCAGATTTGCAGTACAGAATAAAAAACAAACAAGGAAAATGACAGCACAGGAACAGGCCCTTCGGCTGTCCAAGCCTGCGCTGATCCAGATCCTCTATCTAAACCTGCCGTCTATTTTCCAAGGATTTGTATTCCCTCTGCTCCCTCCCCTTTCATATATCTGTCTAGATACATCTTAAATGATGCTATCTTGCCCGCCTCTACCACCTCAGCTGGTAACGCGTTCCAGGCACCCACCACCCTTTTCATGAAGATCTTTCAGTGCATGTCTCCTTTAAACTTTTCCCCTCACACCTTGAAATCGTGACCCCTTGTAATTGAGTCCCCCACTCTGAGGGAAAAAGCTTCTTGCTATCCACCCTGTCTATACCTCTCATGATTTTGTAGACCTCAATCAGGTCTCCCCCTCAACCTCAGTCTTTCTAATGTAATTAATCCTAATTTACTCAACCTCTCTTCATAGCTAACACCCTCCATACCAGGCAACATCCTGGTGATAACAAAGTCTGGAGCTGGATGAACACAGCAGGCCAAGCTTCAAGGAGCACAAAAGCTGACGTTTCGGGCCTAGACCCTTCATCAGAAAAGGGGGAATGGGGAGAGGGTTCTGAAAGAAATAGGAAGAGAGAGGAAATAGGAAGAGAGGGATAGAGGAGAAGCTAGGAGGAGAGGAAACAAACAAGCTAAAGGGACAGGGATGGAGCCAGGCCAGGTGAATGTAGGTGGGAAGGTAGGAAGGGCATAGGTCAGTCCAGGGAGGATGGACAGGTCGTGGGGGCGGGATGAGGTTAGTAGGTAGGAACTGGAGGTGCGGCTTGAGGTGGGAGGAGGGGATAGGTGAGAGGAAGAACAGGTTAGGGAGGCGGGGACGAGCTGGGCTGGTTTATGGGATGCAGTGGGGGGAGGGGAGATTTTGAAGCTTGTGAAATCCATATTGATACCACTGGGCTGCAGGGTTCCCAAGTGGAATATGAGTTGCTGTTCCTGCAACCTTCGGGTGGCATCATTGTGGCACTGCAGGAGGCCCAGGATGGACATGTCGTCTAAGGAATGAGAAGGGGAGTTAAAATGGTTCACGACTGGGAAGTGCAGTTGTTTATTGCGAACCGAACATAGGTGTTCTGCAAAGCGGTCCCCAAGCCTCTGCTTGGTTTCCCCAATGTAGAGGAAGCTTCAGCATCCTGGTGAACCCCCTCTGCACCCTCTCCAAAGCATCCACATCCTTTTGGTAATGTGGCGACCAGAACTGTACACAGTATTCCAAATGTGGTCGAACCAAAGTCCTATACAATTGTACCATGGCCTGCCAACTCTTGTACTCAATACCCCGTCCGATGAATGAAAGCATGCTGTATGCCTTCTTGACCACTCTTATCGATCTGCATTGCTTCCTTCAGGGTACTATGGACCCAAACACCCAGATCTCTCTGTGCGTCAGTCTTTCCCCAGGGCTTTTCCATTTACCATATAGATACCATATAAATCTTTTAATTTCTTCGACAGCGAGTTTACTACGTGAAGGAGACACATGGAATTGTCGTGACAGACTTGGCCTTTTTGCCTGATGTGGATCCAATGAAGGAGGTGACTGGAAAAAACGAGGCAGCATTGCTGAGTGTAGCCGTAGACAGTCGGTGTAAAGTACATCTGTTGCCACGCAGGCGTAAGTCAAAACTTCGTTTTCTCTCTCTGTCCAATTATCTTACCTCCTGTCCTCGGTACAAATGCTGACTGCTGTCTTCAGTTGATTGGCCTTTGCTTTCTTACTTAAATTAGGGATTTTCATCTGAATTCAGAAAGATGTGTTGACACAATATTGAACCGTTGAGGAAGATCAGATATCTGCTCAGTGCCCACACTTAACATTGGATGCTGTTAGAAATGGGACTGTTTCCTGTTGATCTGACTGGCTTCAGTCTAATTATTCCATCAGACCTTAAGATATAGGAGCTGAATTAGATCATGCAGCCCATCGAGTGCTGTACTATTCAATCATGGCAGGTATTTTTCTCAACCCCATTTTCTTGCCCTAACCCACTAACCCCTAATGCCCTCTCAAATCAAGAACCTATCTATCTCTGTCTTAAATACACTGAATTGATTGGCCTCTTCAGACCACTGCAGCAATGAGTTCCCACAGATTCACCACCCTCTGGCTGAAAAAATCCCTTCTCATTGCAGCTCTTCACTCTGAGACTGTGCCCTCGGGTCCTAGTCTCTCCTATTAATGAAAATATCTTCTCCACATCCGCTCTATATATCCGTTCCTCCGTATTCTGTAAGTTTCAGTGAGATCCACCTTCATCCTTTTAAACTCCATCAACTGCTCCACATATGTCCACGGTCATTCTTGTAAGCCTTCTCTGGACCCAAAGCCAGCACATCCTTCCTTAGATACAGGGCCTAAACGAGCTCACAATATTCCAAACATGGTCTGACCAGAGCATTATACAGCCTCAGCAGTAAGTCTCTGTCTTGTACAAAAACAGAAGTTGTTGGAAAAGCTCATCAGGCCTGCGAAGAAAATATCAGAGTTAATGTTTCAGGTCCAGTGAGCTTTGCTCTGATTTTTTTTCCTTCACCGATGCTGCCAGACCTGCTGAGTTTTGCAGCAACTTCTGTTTTTTTTCCTGATTTACAGCATCTGCAGCTCTTTCAGTTTTTATTTCTGTCTTGTATTCTAGCCCTCTTGAAATGAATGCTAACATTGCATATGCATTTCTTACTGCCAGTTGAACCTCCTTGTTAACCTTCAGAGAATCCTGAACTCAGACTCCGGAGTCCCTTTTGTGCTTCAGATTTCCAAACCCTTTCCCAGTTACAAAATGATCTATACCTCTATTCTTCCAAACAATGTGTACAGCCTCACACTTTCCTATACTGTCTCCTATCTGCCAATTCTTCACCCAATCTCCTAACCTATCCAAGTCCTTCTGCAGCCTCCTCATTTCCTCAACACTACTTGACCATCCGCATGTGTTTGTGTCATCTGCAAATTTAGCAATAGTGTCTTCTGTTCTATCGTCCAGATTGTTAATGTATAACATGAATAGTTGTGCTCCCAACATGGACTCCTGTGGCACTTCACTAGTCACTTGCTGCCATCCTGAAAAAAAGATCCCTTTATCTTTACTCTGTGCCAGTCAGCTGATCCTCTGTCCATTCCATAGCCTTGCTCCTAGCACGATGGGTTATTATCTTATGAAACAGCCTCCTGTACAGCTCCTTATTTAAGGCCTTCTGGAAAATCAGATAGGCCATGTCCACTAGCTGTCCTTTGTCTAACTTGCTGATTACCCCCTCAAAGAATTTGAACGGATTTGTCAGGCATGACCTCCCCTTGATGAAGTCATGCTGACTCAGCCCTGTTTTGCCGCGCACTTCCGAGTATTGTGCAATCTCACCTTTCATCATGGTGTCTAAAATCTTACCGATGACCAAAGTCGAGCTAACCTGCCTATGGTTTCCTGTCTTCTGCCTCCTTCTTCCTTAACCAGGGTATTTACAGTAACCATTTCCCAGTTCTCTGGCACCCACCCCGATTTCAATGATTCCTGAAAAATCACCTCAATGCCTCTACAATCTCCTCAGCTATCTGCTTCACAACTCTGGGGTGCAGTCAGAGAGACATAGTTGTGCAGCACAGAAACAGACCCATCAGGCCAACTGGTTCATGTCGACCAGATATCCTAAATTAATCTAATCCATATGTGTGTACCTATCCACATGTATTTTAAATCTGAAGTTGCTGGAAAAACTCAGCAGGCCTGACAGCATCTGTAAAGAAAAAGATCAGAATTAACGTTTTGGGTCTGGTGACACTTCATCAGAACTGATGGTAGCTGGGAAAACATTGGCTTTACATGCAGAAAATAGGGATGGAATTGGGGTAGGGAGTAAACGATAGTATAGAGCCCAAAGAGAGGGAAAAGCAGTTAGACAAAGGAGTTGATGATGAGCTGGCTGGGAGAGTGAATTGTTGTTAATGGGGACTGCTAGCAACTAACAACAGGTGATGTGTAATGGCAGGCCTCATGTGTGGGGTAGGGTGCTAGGACATGGGACAGTTTAGATCCTAAAATTATTGAACTGAATATTGAGTCCAGAGGGCTGCAGGGGCCCCAAGTAGAAAATGAGGTGTTGTTCTTTCAACTTGTGTTGAGCTTCGTCAGTACACTGCAGCAAGCTGGAGACTGAGATGTTGGCCAGGGAACAGGATGGTGTGTTAAAGTGACCGGTAACAGGTAGCTCAGGGTCTGTTTAGCAAGCAGAACGTAGATGCCACCACCAGACACATGTTGGCCTCCCCTCCGTTGTCCGCCTTCCGCAGGGACCATTCCCCCCGACTCACTCTGGTCCACTCTTCCCTCACCCCCAACACCTCACCACGGACACCTTGCCCTGCGACCGGCAAAGGTACAACACCTGCCTGTTTACCTCCTTCCTCCCCACTATTGAAGGGCCCAAACTTACCTTCCTTTTAAGCAACACTTCACCTGTACTTCCCCGAAACTAATCTACTGCTGCTCACAATGTGGTCTTCTGTACATTGGGGAAACGAACAAACAAACCTACAGCACAGGAACAGGCCCTTCGGCCCTCCACGCCTGCGCCGATGAAGATCCTCTGTCTAACCTGTCATCTATTTTCTAACGGTCTCTGTCCATTTGCTCTCTGCCCATCCATGTACCTGTCCAGATATATCTTAAAAGACGCTAACGTGTCCGTGTCTACCACCTCCGCTGGCAACGCATTACAGGCACCCACCACCCTCTGTGTAAAGAACTTTCCACGCATATCTCTCTTAAACTTTCCTCCTCTCACTGTGAACTCATGACCCCTAATAATTGAGTCCCCCACTCTGGGAAAAAGCTTTTTGCTATCCACCCTGCCTATACCTCTCATGATTTTGTAGACCTCAATCAGGCCCCCCCTCAATCTCCATCTTTCTAATGAAAATAACCCGAATCTACTCAACCTCTCTTCAAAGCTAGCACCCTCTATACCAGGCAACATCCTGGTGAACCACCTCTGCACCCTCTCCAAAGCATCTACATCCTTTTGGAAATGTGGCGACCAGAACTGTACACAGTACTCTAAATATGGCTGGACCAACGTCTTATACAACTGTAACAATACCAGCCAACTCTTATACTCAATACCCCGTCCGATGAAGGAAAGCATGCCGTATGCCTTCTTGACCACCCTATTGACCTGCGTTGCCATCTTCAGGGAACAATGGACCTGAACACCCAGATCTCTCTCTGTTCATCAATTTTCCCTAGGACTTTTCCATTTACTGTATAGTGTGCCCTTGAATTAGATCTTTCAAAATACATCACCTCGCATTTGCCCGGATTGAACTCCATCTGCCATTTATCTGCCCAACTCTCCAGTCTGTCTATATTCTGCTCTAATCTCTGACAGTGCCCTTCATGATCTGCTACTCTACTCCACCAATCTTAGTGCCATAGAACATAGAGAAGTACGGCACAGTACAGGCCCTTCACCCCACGATGTTGTGCTGTGGAATAATCCTGATCCAAAAATAAAATAACCTAACCTACATTCCCCTCAATTCACTGCTGTCCATATGCATGTCCAGCAGTCGCTTAAATGTCACTAATGACTCTGCTTCCACGACTACCACTGGCAAACTTGCTAATGAGACCACCTACACCTTCCTCCAAATCATTGACGTATACCACAAACAACAGTGGTCCCAGCACAGATCCCTGTGAAACACCACTAGCAACAGGTCTCCAATTTGAGAAACTCCGTTCTGCTACTACTCTCTGTCTCTGTTGCCGAACCAGTTTTTTATCCATCTAGCTAGCACACCCTGGACCCGATATGACTTCACTTTCTCCATTAGCCTGCCATGGGGAACCTTATCAAACGCCTTACTGAAGTCCATGTATATGACATCTACAGCCTTTCCCTCATCAATCAACTTTATCACGTCCTCATAGAATTCTATTAAGTTGGTAAGACATGATCTTCCCTGCACAAAACCATGTTGCCTATCACTGATAAACCCATTTTCTTCCAAATGGGAATAGATCCTATCCCTCAGTATCTTCTCCAGTAGCTTCCCAACCACTGACGTCAGGCTCACCGGTCGATAATTACCTGGATTATCCTTGCTACCCTTCTTAAACCCTTCTTGGTTAGAGGAGGAGGGCAGGTGGGAGACACTACACGTGTAGTGTCTCGCGTTCAGCCGCTGGCCAAATAAATGAAGACCGCTCCCACTCGAAGTAAGCTTTTTAAAGTGGGAAAAACCTTACCTTCCCGGCAGCCTCCTGGTGCTCTCTGTCTCGCTCTTGCACTCCTCCCAAAGCGTGGACTGGGTGACCGGTTCGCAGAACATCTATGCCTGCAAAAAAGACCATGAGCTACTCAGTTGCTGGCCAGCATCTCTGCCTCTAGTTTGTTGCAGTGTTCCAGCGAAGCTCAATGTGAGCTGGAAGAATAACACCTCATTTTCCACTTGGGGACCCTGCAGCCCTCCGGACTCAATATGCAGTTTAATAATTTTAGGGCCTAAACCCTCCCATGTCCTAGCCCCCTACCCCACACACCAGGCCTTGTTATCACATAGCCTGCCATTACACATTATCTATTGTTTGTCACGAACAGTCCCTATTAACAACTATGCACTCTCCTAGCCGGATTGTTATTACCTCCTTTGTCTGTCCAAATGCTCTTCCCTCTCTTTAGGCTCTATCCTATGGTTTACCCCCTCTACCATCACCCCCTCCCTATTTTCTGCATATAAACTGATGTTTCTCACCTATCATCCGTGCAGAGATGGGTCACCGGACCCAAAACATTCACACTTTTTTTCCTTCACAGATGCTACCAGACCTGCTGAGCTTTTCCAGCAACTTCTGTTTTTGTTACTGGTTTACAGCATCCAAAGTTCTGTTGGTTTACCAGGATGTTGCCTGGTCTGGAGCGCAGGCCCTATGAAGAAAGGCTGAGGGACTTGGGTCTGTTCTCATTGGAGAGAAGGAGGCTAAGAGGGCATTTAATAGAGACATACAAGATGACCAGAGGATTAGATAGGGTAGACAGTGAGAGTCTTTTTGCGAGGATGATGAGGTCAGCTTGTACAAGGGGGCATAGCTACAAATTGAGGGGTGATAGATTTAAGACAGATGTCAGAGGCAGGTTCTTTACTCAGAGAGTGGTAAGGGCGTGAAACGCCCTGCCTGCCAATGTAGTTAACTCAGCCACATTAGGGGCATTCAAACAGTCCTTGGATAGCACTGCAGCCTCACAGCGCCAGGGACCCGGGTTCAATTCCAGCCTCGGATAACTGTCTGTGCGGAGTTTGCGCATTCTCCCCACGTCTGCATGGGTTTTCTCCGGGTGCTCCGGTTTCCTCCCACAGTCCAAAGATTTGCAGGCAAGGTGGATTGGCCATGCTAAATTGCTATAGTGTGCAGGGGTGTGTGGTTATAGGGGGGATGGGTGTGGGTGTGATGCTCCAAGAGGTGGTGTGGACTTGTTGGGCCGAAGGGCCTGTTACCACACTGTAGGGAATCTAAACTAATCATAAGCATATGGATGATGATGGGATAGTGTAGGGGGAGGGGCTTAGATTAGCTCACAGGTCGGCACAACATCGAGGGCCAAAGGGCCTGTTCTGCGCTGTATTGTTCTATGTTCTATGTTCTACCAGCCTCCACTACTTCCATTGGTGGCTGATTCCATACATGAACCACCCTCTGCTTGAAAAATTTGTCCCTTACGTCCCTTTTAAACCTTTCCTGTTTCACCTCCGATCTATGCCCTCCACTTTTGGCCTCCCCCACCCTGCGGAAAAGACCTTGACTCTGCTCATATTCGTGCTGTCCATGATTTTTAAAGCCTCTTATAAGGTCACCCCTCAGCCTCTGACGCTTTGGGATTGAATAGCCCCAACCTGTTCAGCCTCTTTCCAGTAGCTCAAACCCTCCAACCTGACCACATCCTTGTAAATCTTTTCTGATCCCTTTCGAGTTTAACAACATCAGTTCTCCAGCAGGGAGGCCAGAATTGAATGCAGTATTCCAAAAGTGGCCGAACCAACATCCTGTACAGCCACAAGATGACCTCTCAACTTATATTTTCAATACACTGATCAATAAAGGCAAATGCTGCCTTCGCTATCCTGTCAACTTGCAACTCCGCTTTCAACGAACTGTGAACCTGCACTTGCCAAGACCTTACCATTAAGTATATAAATTGCCCTGATTACCAAAATGTAGCACCTCACATTTATTTGGTTAAATTCTATCTGTTGCTCATCGGCCCATAGACCGATCTGACCAAGATCCCGTTGTACTCTGAGGTAACCTTCTTAGCTGTCCACTGCACACCCAATGTTGGTGTCATCTGCAAGCTTACTAACCATACTTCCTATAGCCAGATCCAAATCATTTCTATAAATTACCAAAAGCTTTGTACCCAGCACTGATCTCTGTGGCACACTGTGGGCCACAAGCCTCCAGTCCAAAAAGCAACCTTCCAGCACCACCCTTTGTCTCCTACCTTCCAGCCAAGTTTGAATCCAAATGTTTAGTTTTCTCCATAATCCATATGTTCCAACCTTGTTAACCAGTCTCGCAAATAGAACCTTGTTGAACGCCTTACAGAAGTCCATATTGACAACGTCCACTATTCTGTTTTCATCAATCCTGTTTGTCACTTCTTCATAAAGAGACATAATTTCCCACGCGCAAAGACATGTTGCCTATCCCTAATCAGTCTTGCCTTTCCAAATACGTATAAATTTTGTCCCTAAGAATCCCCTCCAAAACTTCCCTGCCACTGATGTCAGGCTGACCGGTCTGTAGTTCCCTGGCTTTGCCTTATCATCTTTATTAAGTAATGGCACCACGTTAGCCAACCTCCAGCGTTTCGGGACCTCACCGATGATTATCGATGATGTAAATATTTCAGCACGGGGCCTGGCAGTCACTTCCCTAGCTTCCCACAAAGTTCTAGGATACACCCGATCACGTCCCAGGAATTTATCCACCTTTGTGTTTTGAGACATCCAACGCCCCTTCGTCTGTAATGTAGACACTTTTCAAGATAGGGGAGGTGATGGCCCGGTGGTATTACCACTGGACTGTTAATCCAGAAAACCAGATAATGTTCTGGGGACCTGGGTTCGAATCCCGCCATGGCAGATGATGGAATTTGCAATCAACAAATACCTAGAATTAAGAATCTAATGATGCCTGTGAATCCATTGTCGATTGTCAGGAAAAACCCATCTGGTTCACTAATATCCCTTAGGGAAGGAAACTACCACTCATTCTTGTCTGGCCTACATGTGACTCCAAACCCACAGCAATGTGGTTGACTCTTTACCACCTTCTGGGCAATTAGGGATGGGCAATAAATGCTGCTGAGCCAGCAACACCCTCATCCCGTGAATGAATAAAGAAAAAATAATTGTGATTTATTTCCCTAAGTTCTCTACCTTCTGTATTCTTCTCCACAGTAAACACTGATGCAAAATGCATATGTTTCAAAAGAAATAGGGAGGGAGGTAAAAGGAGTGGGGGAGTGGCATTGCTAATCAGGGATGGTGTCACAGCAACAGAAAGGGGGGTTGTGGAGGAAGGCATATCCACTAAGTCAGAATGGGTGGAAGTCAGAAACAGGAAAGGAGCAATCACTTGGGAGTTTTCTGTAGACCCCCACAATAGCAACTGAGACACTGAGAAACAGGTTAGGAGACAGATTTTGAAAAAGTGCAGAAGTAACGAAGAATAACTTAAGGAAGTTATGTGAGGGACCAGAGAAAATGAGTGAGATTCTTAATGAGTACTTTGCGTCTGTATTCACTGAGGAGAGGGACATGATGGATGTTGAGATTAGGGACAGATGTTTGATTACTCTAGGTCAAGTCAGCATTGGGAGGGGGGTGGTGTGGTGAGGGGGTGCGTTGGGTATTCTAAAAGGCATGAGAATGGACAAGTCCCCAGGTCTGGATGAGATCTATCCCAGGTTACTGAGGGAAACAAGAGAGGTAATGGCTGGAGCCTGAACATATATCTTTGCAACATCCTTGAGCTTGGATGATGTCCCAGAGGACTGGAGAATTGCTAATGTTGTTCCCTTGTTTAAGAAGGGTAGCAAGGGTAATCCAGGTAATTATACACTGGTGAGCCTGACTTCAGTGGTGGGGAAGATACTGAGGGATAGGATCTATTTACGTTTGGAATAAAATGGCCTTAGTGATTGGCAGCATTGGTTTTTTGCAGGGAAGGTCATGTCTTACCAACTTGATAGAATTCTTTGAGGAGGTGACAAAGTTGATAGATGAGGGACGGGTTGTAGACGTCATATACATGGACTTCAGTAAGGCGTTTGATAAGGTCCCCCATGGCAGGCTGATGGAGAAAGTAAAGTCACATGGGGTCCAGGCTGTTCTAGCTAGATGGATAAAAAACTGGCTGGGCAACAGGAGACAGAGAGTAGTAGTGGAAGGGAGTATCTCAAAATGGAGAACTGTGACCACTGGTGTTCCACGGAGATCCGTGTTGGGACCAGTGTTGTTTGTGATATACATAAATGATCTGGAGGAAGATATAGATGGTCTAATTAGTAAGTTTGCAGATGACAGTAAGATTCAGTACAAAACTCTGGTGCGGCCGCACTTGGAGTATTGCGTACAGTTCTGGTCACCGCATTATAAGAAGGATGTGGAAGCTTTGGAAAGGGTGCAGAGGAGATTTACTAGGATGTTGCCTCATATGTAGGGAAGGTCTGAGGGACTTGAGGCTGTTTTCGTTAGAGAGAAGAAGGTTGAGAGGTGACTTAATTGAGACATATAAAATAATCAGAGGGGTGGATAGGGAGAGCCTTTTTCCTAGGATGGTGATGGGGTGAAAGATATAGGACAGATATCAGAGGTAGTTTCTTTACTCAGAGAGTATTAAGGGAATGGAACGCTTTGCCTGCAACGGTAGTAGATTCGCCAACTTTAGGTACATTTAAGTCATCATTGGATAAGTATATGGACATACATGGAATAGTGTAGGTTAGATGGGCTTGAGATCGGTATGACAGGTCGGCACAACATCGAGGCCCTGTACTGTGCTGTAATGTTCTATGTTCTATCTGGATTGGCGCAGGCTTGGAGGGCCGAAGGGCCTGTTCCTGTGCTGTCATTTTCATCTTTGTAATAGGGTTGTTGTCATTGGTGACTTTAACTTCCTTAATATAGACTGGAGTCTCCTAAGTGCAAATAGTTTGGATGGAGCAGATTTTGTCAGGTATGTCCAGGAAGGATTTCTGACTCAGTATGTAGATAGGTTGACTAGAGGGGAGGATTTGGTGCTTGGCAACAAACCGGGCCAGGTCTAAGACCTCTCGGTGGCAAAGCATTTCGGTGATAGTGATCACAACTCCCTGACCTCTACTCTCGTCATAGAGAAGGATGGGAACAGATGGGAAGGTATTTAATTGAGGGAGGGGGAATTACAATGTTATTAAGAGCGCCAAGTGGGATCACATGTTCTCAGGGCAATGTGGAGGTTGTTTAGGGAGCAGTTGCTACAGGTACTGGATAGGTTTGACCTATTGAGACAAGGGAAGGATGATAACGTGAAGGAACCTTGGATGACAAGATATATGGAATACCTAGCCAAGAGGAAGAAGGAAGTTTTGTTAAGGTTGAGGAAGCAAGGATCGGACAAAGCTCTAGAGGTCTATAAGGTAGCCAGAAAGGAACTGAAGAATGGACTTAGGAGAGCTCATATAGAGAAAACCTTGGAGGGTAGGACCAAGGAAAACCCCAAGGCTTTCTATACTTATGTGAGGAACAGGTGGACGGCCAGAATGAGGGTAGGGCCAATCAAGGATAGTGGAGGGAACTTGTGTGCGGAGTCACAGGAGGTAGGGGAGGTCCTTAATGAATACTTTGCTTCAGTATTCATCAGTGAGAGGGACCTTGACATTTGTGAGGACAGCATGGAACAGGCAGATATGTTGAAACAGGTTGTTGTTAGGAAAGAGGATGTACTGGAAATTTTGAAAAATCATGAGGATAGATAAGTCCCCTGGGCCAGACAGGATATACCCAAGGTTTCTACAGGAAGTGAGGGAAGCGATTGCTGACCCTTTGGCAGTAATTTTTGCGTTCTCACTGTGAACTAAAATAGTATCAGAGGATTGCATTCCCTTGTTCAAGAAAGGGAGTAGGGATAATCCTGGAAATCCTGAAAGACCAGTCAGCCTTTCTTCTGGGATGGGAAAATTATTGGAGAGGATTCTGAGAGATAATATTTGTGATTTGGAAGAGCGCAATTTGATTAGAAATAGTCAGCATGGCTTTGTAAGGGGCAGGTCATACCTCACAACACTTACTAAATTCTTTGAGGATGTGACAATACACGGATATGGTGCCTATGGATTTTTGCAAGGCATTCGATAATGTTCCACAGGTTAGGCTCATTCAGAAAGTAAGGAGGAACGGGATTCAGGGAAATTTGGCTGTCTGGATACAAAACTGGCTGTCCAATGGAAGACAGAGGCTGGTGGTAGATGGAAAGTATTCAGCCTGCAGCGCGGTGACCAGTGGTGTTCCGCAGGGATCTGTCCTAGGACCTCTACCCTTTGTGATCTTTATAAATAACTTGGATGAGGAAGCAGAAGGGTGGGTTAGTAAGTTTGCCGATGACACTAAGGTTGATAGAGTTGCGGACAGCATGGAGGGTTGTTGTAGTTTACAACGGGACATTGACAGGATGCAGAGCTGGGTAAAGAACTGGCAGATGGAATTGAACCCAGAAGAGTGTGAGGTGATTCATTGTGGAAGATCAAATTTGAATGCAGAATACAGGGTTCATGGCAGGATTCTTAGCAGCGTGGAGGAACAGAGGGATCTTGGGGTCCACGACCATACATCCCTCAAAGTAACTACACAAGTTGATAAGGTTGTCAAGAAGACGTACGGTGTGTTGGCTTTCATTAGCAGGGGAATTGAGTTGAAGGCCGTGAAGTTAAGCAGCAGCTCTATAAAACTCTGGTTAGGCCACACTTGGAATATGGTGTTCAGTTCTGGTCACCTCATTGTAGGAAGGATGTAGAAGCTTTAGAGAGAGTGCAGAAAAGGAGATTTACCAGGATGCTGCCTGGATTGAAGGGCAGGTCTTAGGAGGAAAGGTTGAGAGAGCTAGGGCTTCTCATTGGAACAAAGAAGGACAAGAGGTGATTTGATGGAGGTTTACAAAAGAATGAGAAGCATAGATAGAGTGGATAGGCAGAGAATTTTTCCCGGGGTAGAAATGACTATTACGAGGGGTCATAATTTTAAGGTGTTTGGAGGAAGGTATAGAGATGTCAGAGGTAAATTCTTCACACAGAGTGGTGAGTGTGTGGAATGTGCTGCCAAAAGTGGTAGTGGAGTCAGAAACTTTCAAGACTTCAGCAAATCTTGGATAGTTACATGGAGGATAGTAAAATATAGGGCATGCAGGGTAGATTGATCTTAGTAGGATAATAGATCAGCACAACATTGTGGGCCAAAGGGCCTGTACTGTGTTGTACTGTTCTATGTTCTATGAAATCATGGTTTAATATCTCACCCATTTCCTGTGTTTCCATACATAGACAGCTTTGCTGATCTTTCGGGGCCCTTTTCTCTCCCTAGTCGTTCCTTAATCCTATTTGCCAAAGCTATCTGATGTCCCCCTTTTTCCCTCCAGTGTATATTCCAACTGCCCTATAATCCTCTTCGTATTCATTCGATCTCTGCTGTTCATACCTGCTATGTGCTTCCTTCTTTTTTTTTGACCCGAACCTCAATTTTCTAATCATCCAGCATTCCCTACATCTACCAGCCATGCCCTTCAACTTAACAGGAACATACTGTCTCTGGACTCTCATTGTCTCAGTTTTGAAGGTTGTCCACTTTCTAGCCATCCTTTTACTGTGAATATCTGCCCCTGATGAACTTTTTGAAAGTTCTTGCTTAATGTCATCAAAATTAGCCTTCCTCCAAATTAGAACTTTTACTTTAAGTGTACCCTTTTCTATCACTAATAGAATTATGATCACTAATTCAAATATGAGCCCCAAAGTGCTCCCCCACTGACACCTCAACTATTTGCCCTGCCTTATTTTCCAAAAGTAGCTCAAGTTTTGCTCCTTCTCCAGTAGGTACATTGACATACTGAATTTTTCTTGCACATATTTAACAAATTCCTCTCCATCAAAGCCCTTAACACTGCAGCAGTACCAATCTATGTTTGGAATGTAAAATCCCCTACTATTACCACACTACTATTCTTACAAAAAAACTCAGATCTCCTTACATACTTGCTTCTCAACTTGCTGCTCACTGTTGGATGTCCATAGGGTGGAGTTCTATAGTAAAATGCCAATGAAATGATCACCCTTTCCTATTTCTCAGTTCTACCCAAATAACTTCACTGATGTACTCCCTGGAATATCCTCCTCAAGAATAGCCGTAATGTTATCCTAATCAAAAATGCCACTCCCCCTTCTGTTGCCCTGCACTTTCTATCTTTCTAGAGCATCTATACTCTGGAACCTTAAGCTGCCAGTCCTGTCCATCCTGAGTGACATCTCTGTAATTGATACAATATACCAGTCCTATGTTACCATACCAGGTCTTACCTTTCAGGCCTCTTGCGGTGAAGTATAGTTTAATTTATCAGTCCTACCTCATTCTCTGCTTTGTTCCTTGCTGGTCTCTCTTCTCTTTGTGAATATTCTGACCCTGGCACCCGGGAAACAACACACCAATCTGATATCTCGTTGCCAAGCACAGAATCATCTTTCACAGTCTCTGACTGGAGAGTCCCCTATCACAAACGAGCACTTGCCCATTTGGCCTGGGTGATTTATCCACTTTCAGACCTTCCAGTTTCCCCAGCACTTTATCCTTAGTGTTGACCACCACAGACAACTCTGCCCTCTCACTTCTGACTTCCTTGAAATTCTAGCATGCTGTTGATGTTTTCCACTGTGAAAACTGATATAAAATACCCATTCAATTTCTTTGCCATTTCTTTGTTCCCATTGCTATTTCTCCAGCCTCATTTTCCAGTGGTCCAAAGTCCACTCTTGCCCAAAGGTATCTTAAAAAAAACTCTGATTTCCACACTACATGAAAACAGACCCTTCAGTCCACTGGTCCAAATTGACCATGTTCCCAAACCAATATTGTCCCACATGCCTGCATTTGACCAATATCCCTCCAAACCTTTCCTTTTATGCACTTGTCCAAATGCCTTTTAAATGTTGTAACTGTACTTACATTCACCACTTTGTCTGGCAGTTCATTCCACACACTAACCACTGTGTAAAAGAAGTTGCCCCTTATGTCCTTTTTAAATCTTTCTCCTCTCACCTTAGAAGTATGCCCCCTCGTTTTGAACTCCACTACATTAGGGAAAATAACTTTGCTACTCATCTATACCCCTCATAATTTTATAAACTTCTACCACCTATCCTCTGGTGAATAAACTCCCAGCCTATTTTTATAACTCAAACTCTCCATTCCAGGCGACATCTTGATAAAGCTTTTCTGAGCCCTCCCTAGTTTAATGATATCCTTACTGTGACAGGCAACCAGAGCTGCACACTGTACTCAAGAAGAAGTCTCACCAATGTCCTGTACAACCTTAATATAATGTCCCAACTCCTATACTCAAAGATCTAAGCAATGAAAGCAAGCGCGCTAAATGCCTTATTAACCATCCTGTCTACTTGTGACGTAAATTTCAAAGAATTACGTACCTGAATCCCCAGGACGCTCTGTACTACATCACTACCCAGGGCCCTACCATTAATTGTATAAGTCTTGCTGTAGTTTGCTTTGCCAAAATGCAATGCCTTGTGTTTATCCAAATTAAACTTCATCTTCTACTCCTCAGACCATTGATGCAGTTGACAAGGTCCCTTTGTAATCTTACGCAACCTTCTTGATTATCCATTAGACATCAAATTTTGGTGCCATCTGCAAACTTACTTACTATGCCTACTGTATTCTCATCCAAATCATTTATATAAATTGCAAATAAAAGTAGACCCAGTACTGATCCCTGTGGAACACCACTGGTCACAGGCATCCAGTCCGAAAAACAACCCTCCACCACAACCCTCTGTCTCCTACAGTAAAGCTAATTTTGTATCCAGTAGTAAGCTGTACAAAACTCTGGTGCGGCCGCACTTAGAGTATTGTGTATAGTTCTGGTCACCGCATTATAAGAAGGATGTGGAAGCTTTGGAAAGGATGCAGAGGAGATTTACGAGGATGTTGCCTGGTCTGGAGGGAAGGCCTTATGAGGAAAGGCTGAGGGACTTGAGGCTGTTTTCATTAGAGAGAAGAAGGTTGAGAGGTGACTTAATTGAAACATATAAAATAATCAGAGGGTTAGATAGGGTGGATAGGGAGAGCCTTTTTCCTAGGATGGTGACGGCGAGCACGAGGGGGCATCGCTTTAAATTGAGGGGTGAAAGATATAGGACAGATGTCAGAGGTGGTTTCTTTACTCAGAGAGTAGTAAGGGAATGGAACGCTTTGCCTGCAATGGTAGTAGATTCGCCAACTTTAGGTACATTTAAGTCGTCATTGGACAAGCATATGGACGTACATGGAATAGTGTAGGTTAGATGGGCTTGAGATCGGTATGACAGGTTGGCACAACATCGAGGGCCGAAGGGCCTGTACTGTGCTGTAATGTTCTATGTTCTATGAATCCCATATGATCTAACCTTATTGATTAGTAAAGCCTTTGATAAGGTTCTGCATGAAAAGTTCAATTAAAAGTTCAAGTAACAATGTCCACTGCACTACCCTCATCAATCTTTTTTGTTGCTGATTCAAAAAACTCAATCAAGTTTGTAACTTCCCTTGCACAAAACCAGGCTGACTATCTCTAATCTTTCCTTTCCAAATGTATGTAATTCCTGTCTTTCAGAATCCTCTCCAACAACTTAACCCGCCACTGATGTCAGACTCACAGGTCTATACTTCCTAGGCTTCTCCTCTCTCTTTTCTGAAATAACAGTATAACGTTAGATACCTTCTGCCTCTGGCAACTCACCCGTGATTATAGATGAAACAAATTTCAGCTAGGGGCCCTGCGATTTCGTCCCTAACTTCCCACAACTTAAAGGCTTTACATTAGTCTTCACCACATTGCTCATTCCTTTGCTTTTGTGCTGTCTAACTTCCCTCATCAGCAATGGGTCTTCATCCTGCCCTTTATATACTGCTTCTTCCTTGGGATGAAAGTTTGCTACGCGTCCTGAATTCCTCCCAGAAATTGCTGCCATTGCTCCTCCAACATCTGCCCTGCTAAGCGCCCCCTCCGATCAACTCTGACCAGTTCCTTCCTCATGTCTTTGTAGTTAGTTTTACTCAATTGTAATGCAATTACATCTGATTCAAACTTCTCCCTCTCAAATTGCAGGCTGAATTCTACCATATTGCAATCACTGCCCCTTCAAAATCCCTTCACCTAAGCTTGATTATCAAATCTGCCTCATGACACCACCAAATTCAGAATTGCCTGTTCCATAGTAGTGTCTATCACAAGCTGTTCCAATAAACCTCCATGAATTTCTTTTATTGGGATCTGCTACCAACCTGATTTTTGTTACTGTCCACCTGCATATTTTTTGCAGCTATAGCCCGATTTGTTCACAACAGCGCATTTTCAGTGAACTAAATTGGGATTTTTCTTAAATTAAAACAAATATAGGTGGACGTACACAGCAGCTCAGGCAGTAAATTTTCAAATATGTTGTTTCGTGAAATACTGACAACAATCTCCAGCCAGGAGACTTGCCTGGATGAGTGCAGCTCCAACAGCACTAGAGGCTTGAATTCATCTAGGACCAATTAGCCCACTTGATTGGCACCGTATCCGCAATCATCCATTCCTAGTACCGCTAATGCTCAATGGCTGCAGTATACAACATCTGTAAGATGCACGCAGAAATTCACCAAAAACCCTTAGCACCTTCCAAACCCACAACTGTTTCTATCTCCAAGGACAAGTGCAGCAGATACATGGGAATCCCATCACTTCAAGTTCCCTGTAAGTCACTCACCATTCTGACTTGGAAATGGATTGCCGAACCTTCAGTGTCATTAGATCAAAATCTTCCAATTTTCTTCCCAACAGTATTATGGGTCTTCTTAACCTAACTGGAATGTAATGTTCCAGAAGTCAACTCCAGGACAACCAGGGACCAGTAATAAATACTGTCCTAGACAGTGATGTCCGCATTCCCATGAATGAATTTTTAAAAATGGTGGGCATCACTGGCAATGTCAACATAGAACATAGAAAAGTACAACACAGTACAGGCCCTTTGGCCCACGATGTTGTGCTGTGGAATAATCCTAAGGCAAAAATAAAATAACCTAACCTACATTCCCCTCAATTCACTGCTGTCCATATACATGTCCAGCAGTCGCTTAAATGTCACTAATGACTCGGCTTCCACAACTACCACTGGCAAACTATTCCATGCGCTCACAACTCTCTGGGTGAAGAACCTCCCTCTGACGTCTCCTCTATACCTTCCTCCGAACACCTACAAACTATGACCCCATGTGGCAGTCAATCCTGCCCTGGGGAAAAATCTCTGGCTGTCAACTCTATCCATGCCGCTCATAACCTTTTACACCTCGATCAGGTCACCTCTCTTCCTCCTCCTCTCCAGAGAGAAAACTCCGAGCTCAGTCACCCTCTCCTCGTAAAACAAACCCTCCAATCCAGGCAGCATCCTGGTAAACCTCCTTTGCACCCTCTCCAAAGCCTCCACATCTTTCCTATAATAGGGTGACCAGAACTGGACACAATATTCCAAGTGTGATCTCACCAGGATTTTGTAGAGCTGCAGCATAACCTCGCGGCTCTTAAACTTGATTCCCCTGTTAATGAAAGCCAAAACACCATATGCTTTCTTAACAACCTTATCCACTTGGGTGGCAACTTTGAGGGAGCTATGCACTCGAACACCAAGATCCCGCTGTTCCTCCACACTGCCGAGAATCCTGCCTTTAATCCTATATTCAGCATTTAAGTTCGACCTTCCAAAATGCATCACCTCACATTTATCCAGGTTGAACTCCATCTGCCATTTCTCGGCCCAGCTCTGCATTCTGTCAATGCCTCGCTGAAGCCTGCAATAGCCCCCGATACTATCAACGGCACCTCCAACCTTTGTGTCATCAGCAAACATACTAACCCATCCCTCAACCTCCTCATCCAAGTCATTTATAAAAACTACAAAGAGCAGAGGCCCAAGAAAAGAGCCCTGTGGGACACCACTCGGCACTGACCTCCAGGCAGAATACTGAGCATCTACAACCACTCTCTGCCTCCTGAATCCAGACGGCCAAATCACCCTGTATCCCATACCTCCTGACTTTATGAATGAGCCTGCCGTGGGGAACCTTATCAAATGCCTTGCTGAAGTCCATGTACACCACATCCACTGCTCGACCCTCGTCAACCTGCCTCGTGACCTCCTCAAAGAACTCAATAAGATTTGTGAGGCATGACCTCCCCCTCACAAAGCCATGCTGACTCCCTTTAATCACGCTGTGCGTTTCCAAATAGTCATAAATCCTATCCCTCAGAATTCTTACCAAAACCTTGCTGACCACAGACGTAAGACTGACTGGTCTGTAATTTCCAGGGATTTCCCTATTCCCTTTCTTGAAAAGAGGAACGACATTTGCCTCTCTCCAATCTTCCGGTACGACTCTCGTGGAGTGTGAGGAAGCAAAGATCTTTGTCAGCGACTTAACAACCTCCTTTCTCACTTCCTGGAGCAACCTGGGATAAATCTGGTCTGGCCCTGGGGACTTATCAATCTTAATGTTTGCCAAAATTTCCAGCACATCAACTTCCTCAATCTTGATCTGTTCAAGCCTGTTTTCCTGCTCCTCAAAGTTCTCATTCACAACAAGGTCCCTTTCCTAAGTGAAAACCGAAGCAAAAAACTCATTTAGGGCTTCCCCTATCTGCTTAGACTCCACATACAACTTCCCTACGCTATCCCTGATCGGCCCTACCTTCCCCCTGATCATTCTCTTATTCCTCAGATGTTGGACAGATTCTGTGCCAGAGACTTGCACCCTACTGCATGCTCCGGTAAGTCGTCCCCCCAACAGTATCCAAAACGGTATACTTGTTTTTTTTTTGTTACTTGTCCATTGTTGCCACTGAACTAACTGACTTGCTACACAATTTCAGAAGGCAGTTGAGAGTCTTACACATTCTGTTGGATTGGAGTTGAATGTTACCCACATTGGCTAAGGATGATAGATTTTCTTCTTTAAAACATATTTGTAAACCCAGAGGTTTTTAGAACAATTGAACAAACTGTTCTTTCAATTAGAGATTTTTTACTAATTGAGTTGGAATTCCAACCCACGTTCACCTTGGCCTCTGGATTGCAATCCAGTGTCACTGCCACAAGGCCACCTTCCTCCTCCATTTGTGGAGAAACAAAGAAACCTACAGCACAGGAACAGGCCTTTCGGCCCTCCAAGCCTGCGCCAATCAAGATCCTCTGTCTAACCTGTCACCTATTTTCTAACGGTCTGTGTCCAATGGCTCCCTGCCCATCCATGTACATGTCCAAATATATCTTAAAAGATGCTAACGTGTCTGCGTCTACCACCTCCACTGGCAACGCATTCCAGGCACCCACCACCCTCTGTGTAAAGAACTTTCCACGCATATCTCCCTTAAACTTTCCTCCTCTCACTTTGAACTCATGACCACGAGTAATTGAGTCCCCCACTCTGGGAATAAGCTTTTTGCTATCCACCTTGTCTATACCCCTCATGATTTTGTAGACCTCAATCAGGCCCCCCCTCAATCTCTGTCTTTCTAATGAAAATAATCCTAATCTATTCAACCTCTCTTCATAGCTAGCACCCTTCATACCAGGCAACATCCTGGTGAACCTCCTCTGCACCCTCTTCAAAGCATCCACATCCATTTGGCAATGTGGTGACCAGAACTGTACACAGTACTCCAAATGTGGCCGAACTAAAGTCCTATACAACTGCAACAGGACCTGCCAACTCTTGTACTCGATACCCTGCCCAATGAAGGAAAGCATGCCATATGCCTTCTTGACCACCCTATTGACCTGCGTTGCCACCTTCAGGGAACAATGGACCTGAACACCCAGATAGAACATAGAACATTACAGCACAGTACAGGCCCTTCGGCCCTCGATGTTGTGCCGACCTGTTATACCGATCTCAAGCCCATCTAACCTACACTATTCCATGTACGCCCATATGCTTATCCAATGACGACTTAAATGTACCTAAAGTTGGCGAATCTACCACCGTTACAGGCAAAGCGTTCCATTCCCTTACTACTCTCTGAGTAAAGAAACTACCTCTGACATCTGTCCTATATCTTTCACCCCTCAATTTAAAGCTGTGCCCCCTCGTGCTCGCCGTCACCATCCTAGGAAAAAGGCTCTCCCAATCCACCCTATCTAACCCTCTGATTATTTTATATGTTTCAATTAAGTCACCTCTCAACCTTCTTCTCTCTAATGAAAACAGCCTCAAATCCCTCAGCCTTTCCTCGTAAGACCTTCCCTCCATACCAGGCAACACCCCAGTAAATCTCCACTTAACAGCCCTGTCAACCTGGGTGGCAACTTTCAAGGATCTGTGTACATGGACACCGAGATCTCTCTCTACTCATCTACACTACCAAGAATCTTACCATTAGCCCTGTACTTTGCCTTCCGGTTACTCCTACCAAAGTGCATCACCTCACACTTGTCTGCATTAAACTCCATTTGCCACCTCTCAGCCCAGCTCTGCAGCTTATCTATGTCTCTCTGCAACCTACAGCATCCTTCGTCACTATCCACAACTCCACCGACCTTAGTGTCGTCTGCAAATTTACTAACCCATCCTTCTACGCCCTCATCCAGGTCATTTATAAAAATGACAAACAGCAGTGGACCCAGCACCAACCCTTGCGGTACACCACTAGTAACTGGTCTCCAGGATGAACATTTCCCATCAACTACCACCCTCTGTCTTCTTTCAGCCAGCCAATTTCCAATCCAAACTGCTATATCTCCCACAATTCCATTCCTCCACATTTTGTACAATAGCCTACTGTGGGGAACCTTATCAAACACCTTGCTGAAATCCATCTACACCACATCAACCGGTTTACTCTCATCTACCTGTTTGGCCACCTTCTCAAAGAACTCAATAAGGTTTGTGAGGAATGACCTTCCCTTCACAAAACCGGGCTGATATTCCCTAATCAATTTCTTCTTTTCTGGATGATTATAAATCCAATACCCTTATAACCTTTTCCAACACCTTACCAACAACTGAGGTAAGGCTCACTGGTCTATAATTACCAGGGGTGTCTCTACTCCCTTTCTTGAACAGGGGAACCACATTTGCTATCCTCCAGTAATCTGGCACTATTCCTGTAGATCTCTCTGTTCATCAATTTTCCCCAGGACTTTTCCATTTACTGTATAGTTCGCCCATGAATTTGATCTTCCAAAATGCATCACCTCTCATTTGCCCGGATTGAACTCCATCTGCCATTTAACTGCCCAACTCTCCAGTTTATCTATATTCTGCTGTAATTTCTGACAGTCCCCTTTACTATCAGCTACTCCACCAATCTTAGTGTCATCAGCAAACTTGCTGATCAGACCACCTACACATTCCTCCAGATCATTTACATATATCACAAACAACAGTGATCCTAGCACAGATCCCTGTGGAACACCGCTGGTTACAGGTCTCCAATTTGAGAAACTCCCTCCTACTACTTCCCTCTGTCTCCTGTTGACCAGCCAGTTTTTTATCCATCTCGCAAGCACACCCTGGACCCCATGTGACTTCACTTTCTCCATCAGCCTGCCATGGGGAACCTTATCAAACGCCTTACTGAAGTCCATGTATATGACATCTACAGCCTTTCCCTCATCAATCAACTTTGTCACGTCCTCAAAGAATTCTATTAAGTTGGTAAGACATGACCTTCCCTGTAGAAAACCATGTTGCCTATCACTGATAAGTCCATTTTCTTCCAAATGGGAATAGACTATCCCTCAGTATCTTCTCCATTAGCTTCCCAACCACTGACGTCAGGCTCACCGTCGATAATTACCTGGATTATCCTTGCAACCCTTCTTAAACAAGGGGCCAACATTAGCAAGTCTCCAGTCCTCTGGGACCTCACCTGTGTCGAAGGACACTGCAAAGATATCTTTTAGGGCTCCGACTATTTCCTCTCTCGCTTCCCTCAGAAACCTGGGATAGATCCCATTCAGACCTGGGGACTTGACCACCTTAATGTCTTTTTGGATACCTAACACTTCCTCCTTCCTTAGAGAGAAAGAGAGCTAAGACTTCAGGTCAATGGCATTATATCAACACTGAAGACGAGTAGAAATATGAGCATGATTCCACCACTGGAAGGGGATAGTAAGATCAAACCAGGAAGTATGTGACAGGGTGCAGGTCACGACAGCTTAAACAATAGGATTTCACAAAGCAACAGTTGAAAAGTACAAGTGGATATAGCGAAGACACAAAGGTGTGTTCAAGTGAAGTATTAATTTCTACATCAAATCCATCTGAATGCAACATCAAGGAGTAAAGAAAGAAATGATAGAGAGCCAGTTCAGCAAAGCAAATGGAAAAATAGGAAAGAAAGAATGAAACTTGAAGCGGAGTAGAGGCAGTGTGTTCAAATGTTGAGCTTCAAAGGCTGTAAAGTGCCAAGTTGTAAGATAAGGTGCTGTTCTACCAGCTAACTTTGAGCTTTACTAGAGCACTGTATCAGGCAAAGGGTGGAGAGTGTAGCACTTAAATAAAGTGGAGAATTAAAATGACAAGTTAATTGAAGATTGACCTCTTGCTGTGAGCAGATTGGAAGGTTTGTGCAAAGTGTGCATGCAGCCTGCATTTAGTCTCCCCAGGCTTTGGGAATTGGAGCAGTGAGAAGGGAAGAGGTGAAAGGGTACGTGATGCATCTCCAGGGCTTGCATGGAACATTAGAACCAGAAGCAGGAGTAAGCTTTTCAGCCAATCAAGCCTTCTCTGCCATTCAGTACAATCGTGGCTGATGTTATTTCAGTGAACTAACATAGGGAAGGGTGGTGTTGTTAGGGGTGACTAAGAAGTCAAGTAGAGGCTCATGGAGGGAATGAACCCTTCAGTACAGATTGAAGAGGGTGGAAAAATATGTCAAGGGTAGAAATGGCAAAGGATGACCCATTGAATGCAAAAGCTAGTAAGGTAGTATGGGAGCACAAGAGGAAGACGATCATAGATCTGGGAAGCAGGGGAGGAACATGAAATGGATTAGAAATGTCTGAGAGCTCTGTTCGCTAAAATTGACTAGAGAATCCATGGTTGAGGAAAAAGCAAGTTACGTTGGAAGTGCTGGGATCAAAGGTCTCATCTGATCAAATACAGCAGCAACAGAGAAGCAGGGTGTGAGGGAGTGTAGTTGAGGTAGCTATCAGGGTCAGTAGACTTTTGTGGTGAACATTAATAAACGATATTTCTTCAGAAAGAGACAAATGTCAAGGAATGAGCGATGCGCTTAGTGAGAGTGAAGGAGTTATGTGACTTAAAACATTGTGTATGAAATTTTCTAGGTCATGGCAAAGATATGAGGGAGTGCTGATAAGGGTCGTTGAAGTACTGAAATGGGATAGGGAGACTGAGAAGGACTAAAATGAGCAATGTTCCAGATATCTTGCAAAACTGGTATAATAACACACCTCCCCCACCCCGACCCACACCAGCTGAGACTCCCTATTACCCTGGACTAGTGCCTCACTGGAATAATGCTTCAAAGGTTATGGTGTAGATTTTAGTTGAATATGTTGAAACTTTGCTCTATTTCATTCTGGGATGGTTGACTAACCACCTTTATTTTGATTTTTCAGAAATGTTCCCGATCTGGGTGGTCTTGCTGCTGTGTGGATTGATCATCGTGCTTACAATAGTCCTTCTGCAGCACCTATTTCCAGGGCTGTTTTAAGCTAATTTCTCTGGATGATGCTGCTACAGTTTACATCTGATCTGAGCAACACTGGGCAGAAAGACATTCTCAAGTAACCAGCATCTGTTGTGAGCTTCAACATGAAGTGTCCATGAAATTGTCTAATATAGTGGCTGACACCATTACGCACAGCTCTGCACAGCCTGGAGTGAATCACTCTGTACAGACCCCTTCAGACTAAGCCCTGGGCAGACAGTAAATTTAGGTTACCATTAATTAGATAGCTGATGGATTGCATCTGATCTCATTGATCCTTACATCACAAGCTCCCTCTCTGTCCTCTTAACTATTCCTCTGTCTCCTCCACTGCCCTCATGCTCTGCCCCTTGCCCCTTGCCTCATGTCAACCCTTCCCCCACTCACCCGGCTCTAATTCTTGATTTTGTTTCTCTTGAGTATTTTCTATAATGAATGTTGCCATCTGTGGTGCAGATGGATTTGCAGTTGATGACAATGGAATTTGCTCTGTGGTATTACAGTCTGTCAGCTGACAGAATTTCACAAGAATATGCAGTCCCTCCCCACCTGCTTAGAATTAATCATGCTCAGTGATGGTGTTCAAGAAGTTTGAACAGTATTGATGTTCAAAACTGTTCACAGCATGTGTGACTTGACAGTATGTTACCACAGCATCCTTCCTGCCCTGCACTCTGCTATTTCCCCAGCAACCATACACTGATCCCTTTCGCCTTTCACCTTCCCCATCCAAACCACTGAAAGGGTATAATTGTGAATGAGATAGTGTGGCCTCTGGCATAGGATGTGAGGAACCTGAGTCTTGGTGCTTGGATTTGAGAGGGTGGAGTTGTCACTGCTGTCAAATGCTCGAGGATGGGGTGGGGAATGGGTCACATTACAGATGATCAGGATCAGATATAAAAAAGTGTGTGAAAAGTGGGGCAGATACATCTGGAAACGACCTCTGCCTTCTCTTTAACTTGATCTGTGCTTCTCATTATCAGTGACTAATGGACTTATGTATCAATGTTAATCCTAGGAAATGCTCATTGAACTAATGTTCCTTCTCAACTATACAACCAACATTACATTTTAATGAATCAACATTCGTATGTTTCAGTCTGCCTCAGAATGAAGATTCTATCACTATATTACAGCTGCTCAATGATACTGGTGAATATATAGATTAGGCCATCCTTAACATCCAGAACTCACCTTCAAACTGAATTTAAATGCCTACAATGAAGGAAATCTTCACATTATGATAGTGTCCACTACTGTGAAAGGGCAGGATCTGAGCAGTGGTAAAGGAGCTATCAGACCAAAACAAGATGTTGTGGTTGCCAGAATTCTTAAATAATAATGACAAATGCTTTAGAAACACAGGTCTGACTGCCTCATTGGAGAGAGAGACAGTTAAAGTTTGGAGTCTAATGTGATCCTCTTCATATTACACTGTCCTGTTTCTCCATCCGTAGATGCTGTCAGACCTGCTGAATTTCTTCAGCACTTTATTTTTTTTAGTGGTTTAGAGGCAGTTCCACTCCATCTGTCCTTGTGCTCTACCTGTCTTGGGAGTGTTTAATGGGAACAGTGTAAAAGGAGCTTTACTCTGCAGCTGACCTCGTACTGAAAGTGTACTGGGAGTGTTTGGGAACAGTGTCAAGGGAAGAAAAACAGTGCTAGAAAAATTTGGTAGGTCTGTCAATATTTGTTGACAGAGAAAAACAGTTAACATTTCAAGTCTGCTGATCCTCTGTCAGAATTGAGTAGTAGAGGGAGGCTTACTCTATCTAACCCTTTGCTGTACCTGTCCTGGAAGTGCTGATGGGCAGTGTGGAGAGATAGCAGTGTGGACTGGAGGAACACAGCAGGCCAGGCAGCATCAGAGGAGCAGGAAAGCTGACGTTTCAGGTCCGGACCATTCTTCAAAGAAGGGTCCTGACCCAAAACGTCAGCGTTCCTGCTCCTCTGATGCTGCCTGGCCTGCTGTGTTCCTCTATCTCCACACTGTGTTATCTCTGATTCCAGCGTCGGCAGTTCTTACTATCTCGCAGTGTAGAGAGAGTCTACTTTGCACCTGTTCTGAGAGTGTTTGATCAGAACAGTGTAGTGGCAGTTTAACTCTGTATCCAATCCCGTGCTGTACTTGCTGCAGGAATAATTGATGGGGAAAATTACTCTTGATCTAATCTTGTGCTATCCCTGTCCTGCCAGTGTTTGATGGGGACAGTGTTAAAGCAGCTTTATCTAACCCATGCCGTACCTGCCTTGGGAAATGGAACAAAGTTAACTGTAAGAGGGGTTTTAATCTATACTTGAGTTAGGAAATGCATGATGCTGGAATTGAATAACTGATTAGAAATGTCTCTTTCTCTGGCACTTGTAACTGCATCCTGATTACAACTTGTTGTAAAAAAGATGCATAAGGATGCTTGTTTTTAATATCGTGGTATTTGAGATGTATTTTTACAAAATAAAATGATGTAAATTAAAGCAGAGCAGATGAGGTGTGTTGTCTGTCTGATTATATGATACAGAGAATTATTGCAGGAGGTGGGGAACCAGATTTGTAATCCAGAGGATGAGGTATTCAGCCTTCTAACAGACACAACGGAGTGAATGAAGAAATGTGGTCGATGGAGTGTAATTGTGGATGCAGGGATGGTTTGAAGTGTGTATACTTCAATGCTAGAAGTATCAGAAATGAGGTGGATGAACATAGAACATGGGTTAGTACTTGGAACTACAATGTTGTGGCCATTGCAGAAACTTGGGTAACTCGGGGACAGGAATGGTTGTTGGAAGTTCCAGGATTTAGATGCTCCAAAAGAAATAGGGAGGGTGGAAAAAGAGGCGGTTGAGTGGCATTGCTATTCAGGGCAAGAATAGCAGCTACTGAAAGGCAGTCCAAGAATGATATGTCTGCAGAGTCAGTTTGGGTTGAGGTCAGGAACAAGAAAGGAGCAGCCACTTTGTTGGGGGTTTTTTGACCGACCCCCTAATAGTTGCAGAGAAGAAGAGGAGCGGATTGTGAGGCAGATACTGGAAAGATGCAGAAGGGTTATACTCATGGGTGACTTCAACTTTCCAAACATTGATTAGAAACATTTTAGTTGTATTAGTTCAGATGGAGCGGATTTTGTCCAGTGCTTTCGGGAAGGATTCCTGACACAGTATGTAGATAGACCTACACGAGGAGAGGCCACTTTGGTTTTGGTGCTTGGCAATGAACTGGGCCACGTGTTAGATCTGTTGGTGGGAGAGCATTTTGGCGGTAGCAACCTTAACTCTGTTACTTTTACAACAGTCATGGAAAAGGATAGGTACATACAGCAGAGTAAAGTTTATAATTGGGGGAAGGCTAATTACAATTCTACTTGGCAAGAACTGGGTGACATAAGTTGGGAACAGATGCTGTCAGGTAGGAGCACTATAGAAATGTGGAGATTGTTTAAGGAATACATACTGCATGTGCTCGATATGTTTACCCCTAGCAGGCAGGGAAGATACAGTTGAGTGAGGGCGCCTTTGTTCTCAAAAGAGGTTGAACGACTGGTTAAGAGGAAGAAGGATGTTTACATAAGGTTTAGGAATCAAGGATCGGAAAATGCTCTAGGAAGGAGCTGAAGAAAGGGCTTAGGAGAGCTATAAGGGGGCATCAGAAAACCTTGGCAGATAGGATCAAGGAAAACTCCAAGGCTTTTTACACGTGCATGAGGAATAAGAGAATGACCAAAGAAAGGGTAGGGCCTATCAAGGAATGTAAAGGGAATTTGTGCGCGGAGTCTAAAGAGATAGGAGAGGTCCTTAATGAATACTTTTCTTCGGTATTCACAATTGAGAGGGACGTAGTTGTAGAGGAGGACAGTGTGAAACAGGCTAGTAGGCTAGAGGAAGTCGATAGAACATTACAGCACAGTACAGGCCCTTTGGCCCTCGATGTTGTGCCGACCTGTCATACCAATCTGAAGCCCATCTAACCTACACTTTTCTATTTACGTCCATATGCTTGTCCAATGACGACTTAAATGTACTGAAAGTTGGCGAATCTACTACCGTTGCAGGCAAAACGTTCCATTCCCTTAATACTCTCTGAGTAAGGAACCTACCTCCTGATATCTGTCCTATATCCTTCACCCCTCAATTTAAAGCTATGCCCCCTCGTGCTCGCCGTTACCATCCGAGGAAAAAGGCTCTCCCTATCCACCCTATCTAACGCTCTGATTATTTTATATGTCCCAATTAAGTCACCTCTCAACCTTCTTCTCTCTAACGGAAACAGCCTCAAGTCCCTCAGCCTTTCCTCGTAAGACCTTCCCTCCATACCAGGAAACATTCTAGTAAATCTCCTCTGCACCCTTTCCAAAGCTTCCACATCCTTCTTATAATGCGGTGACCAGAACTGTACGCAATACTCCAAGTGCGGCCACACCAGAGTTTTGTACAGCTGCACCATAAGCTCTTAGTTCCGGAATTCGATCCCTCTATTAATAAAAGCGAAAACACTGTATGCCTTCTTAACAGCCCTGTCAACCTGGGTGGCAACTTTCAAGGATCTGTGTACATGGACACCGAGATCTCTCTGCTCATCTACACTACCAAGAATCTTACCATTAGCCCAGTATTTTGCCTTCCGGTTACTCCTACCAAAGTGCACCACCTCACATTTGTCCGCATTAAACTCCATTTACCACCTCTCAGCCCAGCTCTGCAGTTTATCTGTTAGTAAGGAAGATGTGCTAGGAATTTTGAGGAAGTTGAAGATAGATAAGTCCCCCAGGTCTGGTGGGATTTATTCAAGGATTCTGTGGAAAGCAAGGGAAGAGATCACAGGGCTTTTGGTTATGATCTTTTCATCCTCACTGTCCACAGGTGTAGTGCCAGAAGATTGGAGAGTCACAAACGCCATTCCCTTGTTCAAAAAAGGGAATAAGGATAACCCCGGAAATTACAGGCAGGTCAGTCTTACACCAGCGGTGGGCCATTTATTGGAAAGGGCTCTGAGAGATAGGATTTATGATCATTCGGACAGGCACAGTTTGATTCATGATAGCATGGATTTGTGAGGGGTAGATCATGCCTCACAAAAGTTATTGAATTCTTTGAAGAGGTGACCAAACACGTAGGTGAAGGTAGAGCAGGGGATGTGGTATACATGGATTTAAGTATGGCGTTTCCCCATGGTAGGCTCCTGTAGAAAGTAAGGAGGCATGGGGTGGGGGAAATGTGGCAGTTTGCATTCAGAATTGGCTGACCCTTAGAAGACAAAGGGTGGTAGTGGATGGGAAATATTCAACATGGTGCTCAGTTACGAGTGGTGTACCACAAGGATCTGTCGTGGGTCCTCTTCTATTTGTGATTTTTGTAAATGATTTGGATGTCGGAGTGGAAGGGTGGTTTAGTAAGCTCACTGATGATACGAAAGTGGGTCAAATTGTGGATGGTGCGGAGGGCTGTTCTAGGTTTTAAAGGGACATTGATAGAATGAGAAGTGGCAGATGGAGTTTAACCCTGAAAAGTGTAAGGTGATTCCGTTTGGAAGAACAAACTTGAAAGCAGAATACAGGGTTAACGGAAAGATTCTTGGGAGTGTGGAGGAGCAGAAGGATCTTGGGGTTCATGTTCACAGTTCCCTGAAAGCTGCCACCCAAGTGGATAGAGTTGTTAAGAAGGCATATGGTGTGTTAGTTTTCATTAATAGAGGGATTGAGTTCAAGAGCCATGAAGTTATGCTCCAGCTATACAAAACCCTGGTTCGGGCACACCTGGAGTGTTGTGTCCAGTTCTTGTCACCTCATTAGAGGAATGATGTGGAAGTGTTGGAAAAGATGCGGAGTGCCTGGAATGGAGGGAAGGTCTTACGAAGAAAGGTTGAGAGTACTAGGGCTTTTCTCTTTAGAACGATGAAGGATGAGAGGTGACTTGATAGAGGTGTACAAAATGATCAGAGGTATAGATAGAGTGGACAGCCAGAGACATTTTCAACAGGTGGAGGTACCTATTACAAGGGGACCTAGTTTTAAAGTGAGTGGAGGTAGATATAGGGGCGACATCAGAGGTAGGATCTTTACTCAGAGAGTGGTCGGGGCATGGAATGCATTGCCTGAGAGGGTAGTGGAGTCGGCCTCGTTAGAGGCATTTAAGCTGCTATTAGATAGGTATATGGATGATAGTATAAGGTAGAGATGGAGGTTAGATAGACCTTAGGTTTAGGGTAAAAGTTTGGTACAACATCATGGGCCGAAGGGCCTGGGTACTGTGCTGTACTTTTCCATGTTCTATGTTTCAAATAATTAAGTAACTCAGCAAAAAGTTGGGAAATGGAGCATATTGTGGAAAAATATGAAGGTGTTCATTTTGGGAGAATAAACAAAAACTACTGAAACCTGCAACACAAAAGACCTTGTCGTACTTAAGCACAAAACAACGTTCACACACAAGGGCAGCAGGTCATCAGGAAGAGCTAACAGAATGCTCGCCATTATTTTGAGGAGGTTGGAATATAAACTTATGGAAGTCTTACTACAGCTGTACAAGGTAGTGGTGAGACCACATCTAGAGTACTGCAAGCAGCTTTTGTCCCTTTACGTAAGGAAAGATCATTTCATTGGATGCAGTTCAGAGGAGACTTACCTCGGATATTCCTTAGCATGGAGGGATTGTCTTATGAGCAAAGGATAAACAGGTTCGGACTCTACTCATTCAAGTTTAGAAGAATGGGAGGTGATCTCTTTGAAACATTACAGGATTCTTAAGGGGTTTGACTGGGTAAATGCTGAGACAATGCTCCTCTTCATGGGAGAGTCTAGGACTATAGGGCATAGTCTCAAAGGGATGCCAATTTATAACTCAGATGAGGAGGATATTTTTTCTGAGGGCTGAGAGACTTTTGAACTCCTTGCCACAGAGAGCTGTGGGGCGCAGAGTTCGTCTGTATATTGAGATATATTCTTGATCGGTTGGGAAACCAAGAATTATGGGAAAAACACAGGAAAGTGGATATGAATAACTTTGCATCAGCTATGATCCAGTTGAAAGGCTTGAGGGGCCAAATGGCCAACCCTAGTTCCTATTTTATGTGGTCTTATGGCTGATGCATATGGTGGGCCAAAGAGCCTGATCCTGTGCTGTGTTCAATGTGTCTAGCTTTAAGGGCACTCTCTTGCACTATCTCTGAATCTCTTGATGTCATTAGTCTGCAAAAACCTGTTGATCTCTGCCTTGAGCCTGTTCAATTATTTGAGTATCTACAACTCTCTGGGATGCAGAATTGCAAAGATATGCCACGCTATAAATAAAGAAATTTCATTTTTAATTCAGTCTTTAATGACCTGAAATTATGTCAAAGAACAAAGAAACCTACAGCACAGGAACAGGCCCTTCGGCCCTCCAAGCCTGCGCCAATCAAGATCCTCTGTCTAACCTGTCATCTATTTCCTAACGATCTGTGTCCATTTGCTCCCTGCCCATCCATGTACCTGTCCAGATACATCTTAAAAGATGCTAACGTGTCTGCACCTACCACCTCTGCTGGCAACGCGTTCCAGGCGCCCACCACCCTCTGTGTAAAGAACTTTCCACGCATATCTCCCTTAAGCTTTCCTCCTCTCACTTTGAACTCATGACCAAGAGTAATTGAGTCCCCCACTCTGGGAAAAAGCTTCTAGCTATCCACCCTGTCTATACCCCTCATGATTTTGTAGACCTCAATCAGGTCCCCCCTCAATCTCTGTCTTTCTAATGAAAATAATCCTAATCTATTCAACCTGTCTTCATAGCTAGCACCCTCCATACCAGGCAACATCCTGGTGAACCTTCTCTGCACCCTCTCCAAAGCATCCACATCCTTTTGGTAATGTGGCGACCAGAACTGTACACAGTACTCTAAATGTGGCCGAACCAAAGTCCTATACAACTGCAACATGACCCACCAACTCTTGTACTCGATACCCTGCCCAATGAAGGAAAGCATGCCATATGCCTTCTTGACCACCCTATTGACCTGCGTTGTCACCTTCAGGGAACAATGGACCTGAACACCCAGATCTCTCTGTTCATCAATTTTCTCCAGGACTTTTCCATTTACTGTATAGTTCGCCCATGAATTTGATCTTCCAAAATGCATCACCTCGCATTTGCCCGGATTGAACTCCATCTGCCATTTATCTGCCCAACTCTCCAGTCTATTTATATTCTGCTGTAATTTCTGACAGTCCCCTTCACTATCAGCTACTCCACCAATCTTAGTGTCATCAGCAAACTTGCTGATCAGACCACTTACACCTTCCTCCAAATCATTTACATATATCACAAACAACAATGGTCCTAGCACAGATCCCTGTGGAACACCACTGGTTACAGGTCTCCAATTTGAGAAACTCCCTCCTACTACTACCCTCTGTCTCCTGTTGCCCAGCCAGTTTTTTTATCCATCTAGCTAGCACACCCTGGACCCCATGTGACTTCACTTTCTCCATCAGCCTGCCATGGGGAACCTTATCAAATGCCTTACTGAAGTCCATGTACATGACATCTACAGCCTTTCCCTCATTAATCAACTTTGTCACGTCCTCAAAGAATTCTATAAAGTTGGTAAGACATGACCTTCCCTGTACAAAACCATGTTACCTATCACTGATAAGCCCATTTTCTTCCAAATGGGAACAGACCCTATCCCTCAGTATCTTCCCTACCACTGATGTCAGGCTCACCGGTTGATAATTACCTGGATTGTCCTTGCTGCCCTTTTTAAACAAGGGGACAACATTAGCAAGTCTCCAGTCCTCCGGGACCTCACCCGTGTCTAAGGACACTGCAAAGATATCTGTTAGGGCCCCGACTATTTCCTCTCTCACTTCCCTCAGAAACCTGGGATAGATCCCATCCGGACCTGGGGACTTGTCCACCTTAATGTTTTTTAGGATACCTAACACTTCCTCCTTCCTTATGTCAACTTGACCTAGACTAAGCAAACATCTATCCCTAACCTCAACATCTGTCACGTCCCTCTCCTTGGTGAATACCGATGCAAAGTACTCGTTAAGAATGTCACCTATTTTCTCTGACTCAGCACATAACTTTCCTTCTTTGTCCTTAAGTGGGCCAATCCTTTCTCTAGTTACACTCTTGCTCTTTATATATGAATAAAAGGCTTTGGGATTTTCCTTAACCATGTTTTCCATATCTCATGTCCTCTCTTAGCCCTCTTAATCCCTTTTTTTCAGATTCGCTCTACATTCCCGATATTCTGCCAAAGCTCTGCCGGTCTTCTGTCACCGAGACCTCATGTATGCTTCCTTTTTCCTCTTGGCTAGTCTCACAATTTCACCTATCATCCATGTCCTTGGTTTTAGACTCACTAACAGGGGGAGATATCTCCATCCATCCCATCATGTCCTGTGAGAGATTTGCAAGTCTCAATTAAGATTCCCCTCAAATCATCAAAACTCTATGCGTCACAAACATAATCTGTTTAATCTTTCATCATAAAACAATCCTGTCTTTCTAGGATTATCTGGCGAATATCAGTTGCAGTCCTTTTATGGCAAGGGTGCCTCCCTTTAGATTAACACTGTCTTGTCAAGGCTCAGTACAGCCATAGTTACATACCTTTCTTTACTCCTACACTTAAATGCCCTTGTGTTGAAGACCAACATAACAAATTGTCTCTCAATCCTTGCTGCACTTACACGCTAGCTTTAAAGGACCCAGATTCCTTTCAACACCTGCACTACCTGACTTCTCATTATTGAGAAATATTTTGCTTTTCTGTGTTTTCTATTTGAAGTAACTCCACAAAAGCCTTTATCCCATCACCAAGTCAACCTTTATTTACATCTGCATAGCATGTAACACTGACCCAGCAGGCTCAGAGCTGGCTCCTAGAGTGAACAGAACCCCTGACACTCAAAAATGAGATAACAAGAATCTATGTTACTGGTAGGATGAAGAGCAAGGGGGTAAGTGTGAGAATGCTGGATGACTAGAGAAATTCTGGTTTTGGTCAAGAAGAAGAAGAAAGCAATGTCAAATAGATGACAGGATCAAGTGAATCCCCAGAGGAACATAAAGGCAGTAGGAGTACACTCCAGAGGGAAATCAAGAGAACAAAAAGGGTACAAGCAATAACTTTGGCAAATAGGGTTAATGAGAATCCAAAGGGATTCTACAAATCATTTCTATTTGGAAAAGCATAGCGTGATTAAAGGGAGTCAGCACGGCTTTGTGAGGGGCAGGTCATGCATTACAAATCTTATTGAGTTCTTTGAGGAAGTCACGAGACAGGTTGATGAGGGTCGAACAGTGGATGTGGTGTACATGGACTTCAGCAAGGCAGTTGATAAGGTTCCCCACGGCAGGCTCATTCATAAAGTCAGGAGGTGTGGGATACAGGGTGATTTGGCTGTCTGGATTCAGAATTGGTTGGCTAACAGGAGGCAGAGAGTGGTTGTAGATGGTAAGTATTCTGCCTGGAGGTCAGTGCTGAGTGGTGTCCCACAGGGCTCTGTTCTTGGGCCTCTGCTCTTTGTAGTTTTTATAAATGACTTGGATGAGGAGGTTGAGGGGTGGGTTAGTATGTCTGCTGATGACACAAAGGTTGGAGGTGCCGTTGATAGTATCGAGGGCTATTGCAGGCTTCAGCGAGACATTGACAGAATCAGAGCTGGGCTGAGAACTGGCAGATGGAGTTCAACCTGGATAAATGCGAAGTGATGCATTTTGGAAGGTCAAACTTAAATGCTGAATATAGGGTTAAAGGCAGGATTCTCGGCAGTGTGGAGGAACAGCGGGATCTTGGTGTTCAAGTGCATAGCTCCTTCAAAGCTGCCACCCAGGTGGATAAGGTTGTTAAGAAAACATATGGTGTTTTGGCTTTCATTAACAGGGGGATCGAGTTTAAGAGCTGCGAGGTTATGCTACAGCTCTACAAAACCCTGGTGAGACCACACTTGGAAGATTGTGTCTAGTTCTGGTCTCCCTATTATAGGAAAGATGTGGAGGCTTTGGAGAGGGTGTAAAGGAGGTTTACCAGGATGCTGCCTGGACTGGAGGGCTTGTCTTATGAGGAGAGGTTGACTGAGCTCGGAGTTTTCTCTCTGGCGAGAAGGAGGAAGAGAGGTGACCTGATCAAGGTGTACAAGGTAATGAGTGGCATGGATAGAGTCGATAGCCAGAGACTTTTCCCCAGGGCAGGATTGACTGCCACGAGGGGTCATAGTTTGAAGGTGTTAGGAGGAAGGTATAGAGGAGACGTCAGAGGGAGGTTCTTCACCCAGAGAGTTGTGAGCGCATGGAATAGTTTGCCAGTGGTAGTCGTGGAAGTGGAGTCATTAGTGACATTTAAGAAACTGCTGGACATGCACATGGACAGCAGTGAATCGAGGAGAATGTAGGTTAGGTTATTTTATTTTTGGCTTAGGATTATTCCAGGGCACAACATCGTGGGCCAAAGGGCCTGTACTGTGCTGTACCTTACTATGTTCTATCTATGTTCTAAATACATTAAGGACAAAAGAGTAGCTAAGGAGAGAATAGGGCATCATAACAATCAGTCGCCTATGTGTAGAACCACAGGAGAGGGGGGAGATACAAAACAAGTATTTTGTTTCAGTATTTACTGTGGAGAAGAGAATGGAAGATAGACAACATGGGGAAATAACTAGTGACATCTTGAAAAATGTCCATATTACAGAGAAGATGGTGCTGGGCTTTATAAAATGTATAATGGTAGATAAATCCCTGGGACCTGATCTGGTGTACCCTAGAACTCTGTGGAAAACTGGGGAAGTGATTGCTGGGCTCCTTGCTGAGCTATTTGTATCATTGATAGTCATGGATGAGGTGCTGGAAGACTGGAGGTTGGCTTACATGGCGCCATTAGTTAAGACAGGTGGTAAAGAAAAGCCAGGGAACTATAGACCATTGAGCATGACATCAGTGGTGAACAAGTTGTTGGAGAGGAACCTCATGGATAAGATTTCCATGTATTTGGAAAGGCAAGAACTAATAAAAGATAGTCAACACGGCTTGTGCATGGGGAATAGTGTCTCACTAACTTAATTGAGTCTTTGGAAGAAGTAACAAGGAGGATTGATGAGGGCAGAGCCGTGGATGTGATCTAATAACGTGTTCGAAAAAGTTACACATGGTAGACTACTTAACTAGGTTAGATCATATGGAATGCAGGGAGAACTAACTATCTGCACACAGAACTGGCTCGAAGTGAGAAGACACAGGGTGGTGGTGGAGGGTTGCTTTTCAGACTGCAGGCCTGTAACACAGTGCCTGTGCCGCAAGAATTGGTGTAGGGTCCACTGCTTTTTATCAATTTTATAAATTATTTGGGCATGGACAAAGGAGGTATGGTTAATAAGTTTGCAGATGACACCAACATTGAACATAGAACATTACAGCACAGTACAGGCCCTTCGGCCCTCGATGTTGTGCCGAACTGTCGTACCGATCTCAAGCCCATCTAACCTACACTATTCCATGTACATCCATATGCTTATCCAATGACGACTTAAATGTACCTAAAGCTGGCGAATCTACTACCGTTGCAGGTAAAGCGTTCCATTCACTTACTACTCTCTGAGTAAAGAAACTACCTCTGACAACTGTCCAATACCTTTCACCCCTCAATTTAAAGCTATGTCCCCTCATGCTCGCCGTCACCATCCTAGGAAAAAGGCTCTCCCTATCCACCCTATCTAACCCTCTGATTATTTTATATGTTTCAATTAAGTCACCTCTCAATCTTCTTCTCTCTAATGTAAACAGCCTCAAGTACCTCAGCCTTTCCTTGTCAGACCTTCCCTCCATACCAGGCAACATCCTAGTAAATCTCCTCTGCACCCTTTCCAAAGCTTCCACATCCTTCTTATAATGCGGTGACCAGAACTGTACCCAAGACTCCAAGTGTGGCCGCTCCGGACTTTTGTACAGCTTCACCATAACCTCTTGGTTCCGGAACACGATCCCTCTATTAATAAAAGCTAAAACACCGTATGCCTTCTTAACAGCCCTGTCAACCTGGGTGGCAACTTTCAAGGATCTGTGTAAATGGACACCGAGATCTCTCTCTACTCATCTACACTACCAAGAATCTTACCATTAGCCCAGTACTTTGCCTTCCAGTTACTCCTACCAAAGTGCATCACCTCACACTTGTCTGCATTAAACTCCATTTGCCACCTCTCAGCCCAGCTCTGCAGCTTATCTATGTCTCTCTGCAACCTACAGCATCCTTCGTCACTATCCACAACGCCACCGACCTTAGTGTCGTCTGCAAATTTACTAACCCATCCTTCTACGCCCTCATCCAGGTCATTTATAAAAATGACAAACAGCAGTGTTCCCAACACCGACCCTTGCGGTACACCACTAGTAACTGGTCTCCAGGATGAACATTTCCCATCAACTACCACCCTCTGTCTTCTTTCAGCAAGCCAATTTCTGATCCAAACTGCAATATCTCCCACAATCCCATTCCTCCGCATTTTGTACAATAGCCTATTGTGGGGAACCTTATTGAACACCTTGCTGAAATCCATATACACCACATCAACCTGTTTACTCTCATCTACCTGTTTGGTCACCTTCTCAAAGAACTCAATAAGGTTTGTGAGGCATGACCTTCCCTTCACAAAACCGTGCTGACTATCCCTAATCAATTTCTTCTTTTCTAGATGATTATAAATCCTATTCCTTATAACCTTTCCCAACGCTTTACCAACAACCGAGGTAAGGCTCACTGGTCTATAATTACCAGGGTTGTCTCTGCTCCCCTTCTTGAACAGAGGAACCACATTTGCTATCCTCCAGTTGTCTGGCACTATTCCTGTAGACAATGATGAGTTAAAGATCAATGCCAAAGGCTCGGCAATCTCCTCCCTGGCTTCCCAGAGGGTCCGAGGATAAATCCCATCCGGCCCAGGGGACATCTATCTTCACACTCTGTAGGATTTCTAATACCTCTTCCTTGTGAACCTCAATCCCACCTCATCTAGTAGCCTGTATCTCAGTATTCTCCTCGACAACATTGTCATTTTCTAGAGTGAATACTGTTGAAAAATATTCATTTAGCGTTTCCCCTATCTCCTCTGACTCCACACACAACTTACCACTACTATCCTTGATTGGCCCTAATCTTACTTTCATCATTCTTTTATTCTTTAAATACCTATAGAAAGCCTTAGGGTTTACCCTGATTCCATCTGCCAACAGCTTCTCATGTCTCCTCCTGGCTCTTCTGAGCTCTCTCTTTAGGTCTTTCCTGGCTAACTTGTAGCCCTCAAGTGCCCTAACTGAGCCTTCACATCTCATCCTAACATAAGCTTTCTTCTTCCTCTTGACCAGAGATTCCACCTCCTTCGTAAACCACGGCTCCCGCACTCTACAACTTCCTCCCTGCCTGGCAGGTACATATTTATCTAGGACAACACAGGAGCTTTTCCTTGAATAAGCTCCACATTTCTAATGTGCCCATCCCCTGCAGTTTCCTTCCCCATCCTATGCTCCCTAAATCTTGCCTAATCTCATCGTAATTGCCTTTCCCCCAGCTATAACTCTTGCCCAGTGCTATACACCTATCCCTTTCCATCACTAAAGTAAACATAACAGAATTGCGATCGCTATCACCAAAGTGCTCACCTACTTCCAAAGGCTCATTACCCAGTAACAAATCTAATGTGGCTTTGCCCCTTGTTGGCCTATCTACATACTGTGTCAGGAAGCCCTCCTGCAAACACTGGACAAAAACTGACCCATCTATAGTACTCGAACTATAGTGTTCCCAGTCAATATTTGGAAAGTTGAAGTCCCCCATGACAACTACCCTGTCTCTCTCACTCCTATCAAGAATCATCTTTGCTATCCTTTCCTCTACATCTCTGGAACTATTTGGAGCCCTATAGAAAACTCCCAACAGGGTGACCTCTCCTTTCCTGTTTCTAACCTCAGCCCATACTACCTCGGTTGACGAGTCCCCAAACATCCTTTCTGCAACTGTAATACTGTCCTTGACCAACAATGCCACACCTCCACCCCTTTTACCATCTTCTCTGTTCTTACAGAAACATCTAAATCCCGGAAGCTGCAACAACCATTCCTGTCCCTGCTCTATCCATGTCTCCGAAATGGCCACAACATCGAAGTCCCAGGTGCTAACCCATGCTGCAAATTCTTCCACCTTATTCCGGACGCTCCTGGCGTTGAAGTAGACACACTTCAAACCAACTTCTTGCTTGACGGTGCCATCTTGCGTCCCTAAAACTTTATTTCGGATCTCCCTACTCGCAAACTTTTCTATGCTCGAGCTACATTTTTGGTTCCCATCCCCCTGCTGAATTAGTTTAAACCCAACCGAATAGCCTTAGCAAACTCCCCCCCCAGAATATCGGTACCCCTCTGGTTCAGGTGAAGACCATCTTGCTTGTCGAGGTCCCACCTACCCCAGAAAGGGTAGGAAGTGTAGGCGACAGCGAAGAAGGTTACCTCAGATTACAACGAATCCTTGATCAGATGGGCCAATGGGCTGAGGAGTGGAATTTAATGGAATTTCATTTCGATAAATGTGACGTGCTGCATTTTGGAAAGGCAAATCAGGATAGGTCTTAATGCAAAGGTCATGGGAGTATTGCTGAACTAAGAGACCTTGGAGTGCAAGTTCATAGTTCCTTGAAAATGGAGCCCCAGGTCGACAGGATAGTGAAGATGGTGTTTGGTGTATTTGCCTTCATTGATCGGTACATAGAGTATAAGAGTTGGGAAGTCATGTTGCAGCTATACAGGACATTGGTTAGGCCATTTTTAGAATACTGCATGCAAATCTGGTCCACCTACCATAGGAAGGACATTGTGGAACTTGAACGGATTCAGAAAAGATTTACCAGGATTTAGATAACAAGGTGTAGAGCTGGATGAACACAACAGGCAAAGCAGCATCAGCGGAGCAGGAAGGCTGACATTTCGGATCTAGAAAAAAAAACTTTATCTGAAGAAGGGTCTAGAAAGGTCTTTGTTATCTCAGATTCCCCAGCATCTGCAGTTCTTACTACCCCTTTACAAACATATGCCAGGATTGGAAGTTTTGAACTCTAGCAAGAGACGGAATAGTCTGGGGCTATTTTCCCTGGAGCATCAGAGGCTGAGAGATGCCCTTATAAAGGCTTATAAAATCATGAGGATTATGGACAGGGTGAATAGCCAAGGTCTTTTTCCTGGGGTGCAGGGTCCAAAACTAGAAGGCATAATTTTAAGGTGAGATGGGAAGGATTTAAAAGGGACCTAAGGGGCAACTGTTTTCACACAGAGGGTGGCGTGTGTATAGAATGAGCTGCCAGAGGAAGTGGTGGAGGCTGATACAGTGACAACCTTTAAAAGGCATCTGAATGGGTACATAATATAGGAAGGGTTTACAGGCCAAATGCTTGCACATTGCTCTAGATTAATTTAGGATTGGGGTGGCATGGTGGCACAGTGATTAGCACTGTTGCCTCACAGCACCAGGGACTTGAGTTCAATCCCAACCTCAGATGACTGTTTGTGTAGAGTTTGCACTTTTTCCCTGTGACTGCATGGCTCCAGTTTCCTCTCACAATCTAAAAATGTGCATGCTAGGTGAATTGGCCGTGCTAAATTCTCCATAATGTTCAGGGATGTGTAGGTCAGATGTGTTAACAATGGGAAATACTGGGATAAGGTAGAGGAATGGGTCTGGGTGGGATGCTTTTCTAAAGATCTGTGTGGACTTGTTGGGCCGAATGTCTGGTTCCCACACTGAGGATTCAGTCATCCTATGATACATGGTTGGCATGGACAAGTTAGTAAAGGATCTGTTTCCATTCTGTACAGCTGTATGACTCTATGGATTTGTCAGTCAGGAGTCCCTGAGAGGGGATGTTAACCAGGTCCAATCAGGGAACTCATATGAGGTCCACCTGGCTGACTTCACTCCAATCAATTCATCACTCCCCCTTCTAAGTTCTGAGACATAGGCCCATATTTTTACCTGTTGGTTCTTCTGTGCATTTTCCCACCAGGTCCGATTCCTTCAAATCTGCTCAGATACTGATGGCATGTACTGGATCATAGCCCATCCCTTGTGCCTGGAGCATCTCAGCCAAAGTTCATTTTCAGATGGTAACAGCGAAGAGGCTGCAACGTCTGCCATGTCTATCTCATTCTCAGCGGTTTCTTTGAAGATTAGTGCTGACAGCCTCATCAGATGTTCTGGGGGGCTGGGTACGTTTTGGTCCTGCCCTGTTTGTGAGATTGCAACGTTCACGTGGCCCACGCATTTGTTCAGCCCCATCTCTCCTTCCTGAACTTTGTCCATCATGGGACCTAACCTTGTGTCATTCATGCCTGTTACCCATACAGGGCCATTCCTCTGGTTTCAACACTGAATTTCGCCAACCGATGTAAACTGCATTTCTGTCTCTTAAAGGAGTCTTGTGCCTGGTGTTGGCATTTCTGATACTGTTTCACTCTCCCTACAGGTCAAAAAAGATCAGGTTTAAACTGGTCTGGAGTAGTCTTCCCATTACAACTCTGCTAGACCTTTCCCTGTAGTAGTGTGAGGAGTGATCTTATAATTAAACAGCAACCAGGACAGTTTGGTATCTGATAAAGTTGTCAGCTGTTTCTTCAACAACAACAGAAATTGCTGGAAAAGCTCAGCAGGTCTGGCAACATCTGTGGAGACAAATCAGAGTTAACGTTTCAGGACCAGTCACCCTTCCTCAGAACTGATAATAGCTCGGAAAATGTTGATTTATATGCAGAAGGTAGGGTAGGGATAGAGCTCAAAGACAGGGAAGAACAGTTGGACAGACAAAGAGAAGTATACCAATCCAGCTAGGAGGGTGAATAGCTATTAATGGCAACTGCTAGTGGCTAACAATGGGTTGTGTGTAATAGCAGACTGTGTGATAGTAAGGCATAGTGTGTGGAGGTTGGGGTAAGGACATGGAGAGCTCTAGTCCAGAAGTTGTTGATTTCAATATTGAGTCTAGAAGGCTGCAGGGTCCCCAAGCAGAAAATTAGATGCTGTTCTTCCACTTCTGAGACAGAGATGTTGGCCAGTGAACAATGTGATGCGTTGAAGTAGCAGGCAAATGGAAGCTCAGAGTCTTTTTTGCAGACAGAACATTGAGTGACCACTTTGCAGAATGCCAGTCTACATTTAATTTTCCCGATGTGGAGGAAACCACATTGTGAGTAGCAAATGCATAAACTAGATTATGTGAAATTCAGGTAAAGCACTGCTTCACTTGGAAGGTGTGTTTGGGCCCATAGATACTGGGAGGGAGAAAATAAACGCACAGATATTACACCTGTGGTGGTTGCTGGGAAAGTGCTATGGGGCTGTGGAAGGGTGTTGGGAGTGAAGGAAGAGTGGACCAGGGTGTCCTGGAGAGATCAGTCCCTGCAGAAGGCAAACAAGGGAGGGGAATGGAATATGTGTCTAGTGGTGACATTGCCCTGGAGGTGGTGGAAATGGTGGCTAATGATACTTTGAATGTGGATGTGGTTGCGTGGTCGGTAAGGATAAGGGAGGCCCTTTTGCTGTTGCAGGAGGGAGGAGAGGGAGTAAGGGCAGTGGTGTGGGAGATGGGTTAGACCTGGCTGAGGGCTCTGCCAATTATGATGTTGGGAAATCTTCAGTTGAGGAAGGTGAGCATTTCAAAGGCTCCCTTGTTGAAGCTGGCATCAATGGAACAGATACAATGGAGATGGAGGAACTGGGAGAACGGAATAGAACCTTTACAGGAAGCAGGGTGTGAGAACGTATAGTCAAGATAACTGTGGGAGCCAGTGGGCTTGTAGTGGAAACCATTGTTTCTTTAAGGCTGTCTTCTAAGTTTGAACTGCCGTTTTCACCAGATCATTGGGCAATGGATGACATAGAGCTGTCCTTACATGCCAACTTTAAAAAATACTTGAATTCCCTGCTGGGAAAAGATGGCCCATTGTCTGTGGCCAACACCTCCACAGTCTGTGTAGTGCAAAAATGCTCACAAATTTTCAATCATTGTCCCCATATTTCCTCAGAGGGGATCCCCATAGGATCTATTTACGTTTGGAAGAAAATGGGCTTATTAGTGATTTGGCATCATGGTTTTGTGCAGGGAAGGTCATGTCTTACCAACTTGATAGAATTCTTTGAGGATGTGATAAAGTTGATAGATGAGGGAAGGGCTGCAGATGTCATATACATGGACTTCATTAAGGTGTTTGATAAAGTTCCCCATGGTAGGCTGATGGAGAAAGTGAAGTTGCATTGTGTCCAGGGTGTACTAGCTAGATGGATAGCGAACTGGCTGGGCAACAGGAGGTGGAGAGATATAGTGGAAGGGAGTTTCTCCAAATGGAGAACTGTGACCAGTGGTGTTCCACAGGGATCCGTGATGGGACCACTGTTGTTTGTGATATACATAAATGATTTGGAGGAAGATGTCGGTGGTCTGATCAGCAAGTTTGCAGATGACATTAAGATTGGTGGAGTAGCTGATAGTGAAGGGGACTGTCAGAGAATGCAGCAGAATACAGATAGACTGGAGAGTTGGGCAGAGAAATGGCAGATGGAGTTCAATCCAGGAAAATGCGAGGTGATGCATTTTGGAAGATCCAATTCAAGAGCAAACTATACAGTAAGTGGAAAGGCCCTGGGGAAAATTGATGAACAGAGAGATCTGGGTGTTCAGGTCCATTGTACCCTGAATATGGCAACACAGGTGGATAGAGTAGTCAAGAAGGCATACGGCTTGCTTTCATTCATCGGACGGAGTATTGAGTACAAGAGTTGGCAGGTCATGTTACAGTTGTATAGGACTTTGGTTCGATCACATTTGGAATACTGTATACAGTTCTGGTCGCCACATTACCAAAAGGATGTGGATGCTTTGGAGAGAGTACAGAGGAGTTCACCAGGATGTTGCCTTGGTATGGAGGGCGCTAGCTATGAAGAGAGGTTGAGTAGATTCGGATTATTTACATTTGAAAGACAAAGGTTGAGGGGGGACCTGACTGAGGTCTGTAAAATCATGAAAGGTATAGACAGGGTGGATAGCGAGAAGCATTTTCCCAGAGTGGGGGACTCAATTATTAGGGGTCACGATTTTACGGTGAGAGGGGAAAGGTTTAGAACATAGAACATAGAAAAATACAACACAGAACAGGCCCTTCGGCCCTCAATGTTGCGCCGACCTGTGAACTAATCTAAGCCCCTCCCCCTACACTATCCCATCATTATCCATATGCTTATCCAAGGACTGTTTAAATGCACCTAATGTGACTGAGTTAACTACATTGGCAGGCAGGGCGTTCCACGCCCTTACCACTCTCTGAGTAAAGAACTGCCTCTGACATCTGTCTTAAATCTATCACCCCTCAATTTGTAGCTATGCCCCCTCGTACAAGCTGACATCATCATCCTCGGAAAAAGACTCTCACTGTCCACCCTATCTAACCCTCTGATCATCTTGTATGTCTCTACTAAATCCCCTCTTAGCTGCTTTCTCTCCAGTGAGAACAGACCCAAGTCCCTCAGCCTTTCTTCATAGGGCCTGCACTCCAGACCAGGCAACATCCTGGTAAATCTCCTCTGCACCTTTTCCAATGCTTCCACATCCTTCCTGTAATGGGGCAACCAGAACTGCACGCAACATTCCAAATGAGCCTCACTAATGTTTTGTACAGTTGCAACATGACATCACGCTCCAGAACTCAATCCCTCTACCAATAAAACCTAAAACACCGTAAGCCTTCTTAACAGCACTCTCAACCTGGGTGGCAACTTTCAGGGATCTATGTACATGGACACCAAGAGCCCTCTGCACATCCACACTACCAAGAATCTTTCCATTGACCCGGTATTCTGCATTCCTATTATTCTTCCCAAAGTGAATCACCTCACATTTATCTGCATTGAACTCCATTTGCCACCTTTCAGCCCAATTCTGCAGTTTATCCAAGTCTCCTTGCAACCTGCAACATTCTTCCACACTGTCCACCACTCCACCGACTTTAGTGTCATCTACAAACTTACTAACCCATCCACCTATGCCTGCGTCCAAGACATTTATGAAAATGACAAACAGCAGTGATCCCAAAACAGATCCTTGAGGCACATCACTAGTAATCGGACTCCAGGCTGAATATTTTCCATCAACCATCACTCGTAACCTTCTTACAGAAACCCAGTTTCTAATCCAAACTGCTAAATCTCCCTCAATCCCAATGCCTCTGTATTTTCTCCAATAGCCTACCATGTGGAACTTGATCAAAGGCTTTACTGAAGTCCATGAACACCACGTCAACTGCCCTTCCCTCATCCACATGCTTGGTCACCTTCTCAAAAAACTCATTGAGGCTTGTGAGACACGACCTGCCCTTGACGAGTCCATGTTGACTATCTCCAATCAAATTGTTGCTTGCTAGGTGATTATAAATCCTATCTCTTATAATCCTTTCCAAAACCTTTCCTACAACAGACATAAGGCTCACAGGTCTATAATTAGCAGGGTTATCTCTACTGCCTTCTTGAACAAGGGCCCCCATCACCATCACAAGGGAGATATGCGTGGAAAGTTCTTTACACAGAGGTGGTGGGTGCCTGGAACATGTTGTCAGTGGAGGTGGTAAAAGGGCACAATAGCATCGTTTAAGATGTGTCTAGACAGATACATGAATGGGTAGGGAGCAAGAGGGATACAGATCCTTGGAAAATAGGCAACAGGTTTAGACAGAGGATCTGGATTGACACAGGCTTGGAGCACCGAAGGGCCTGTTCCTGTGCAGTAATTTTCTTTGTTCTTTATATTTGATGAATAAGATCTATGCATGTGCAACCACTTTAAATAGTTGTCCACACTGACTAAAAACATAGATCCCATGAAGGGACCAGCATAGTCAATGTGTAACTGAGTTGAGGATTTATCCAGTCATTGACGTTGACAGGCCGACAAGGGGAGAGGCCATTCTAGACTTGGTGCTCGGAAACGAGCCGGGGCAGGTATCAGATCTTGTGGTGGGAGAGCATTTTGGTGATAGTGACCATAACTGCCTCACATTCTACATAGCTATGGAGAAGGAGAGGATTAGGCAGAATGAGAGGATATTTAATTGGGGAAGAGGAAACTATGATGCGATTAGACATGAGTTAGGAAGCATGGACTGGGAGCAGTTGTTCCATGGTAAGGGAACTATAGACATGTGGAGACGGTTTAAGGAACAGTTGTTGGGAGTGATGAGTAAATATGTCCCTCTGAGACAGGCAAGAAGGAGTAAGATTAAGGAACCTTGGATGACGAGAGCGGTGGAGCTTCTAGTGAAAAGGAAGAAGGTAGCTTACATAAGGTGGAGGAAGCTAGGGTCAAGTTCAGCTAGAGAGGATTACATGCAGGCAAGGAAGGAGCTCAAAAATGGTCTGAGGAGAGCCAGGAGGGGGCACGAGAAAGGCTTGGCAGAAGGAATCCGGGAAAACACAAAGGCATTTTACACTTACGTGAGGAATAAGAGAATGGTCAAAGAAAGAGTAGGGCCGATCAGGGATAGCATAGGGAACTTGTGTGTGGAGCCTGAGGAGGTAGGGGAAGCCCTAAATGAGTTTTTTGCTTCTGTCTTTACGAAAGAAACGAACTTTGTAGTGAATGAAACCTTTGAAGAGCAGGTGTGCATGCTGGAATGGATAGAGATAGAGGAAGCTGATGTGCTGAAAATTTTGTCAAACATTAAGATTGACAAGTCGCCAGGCCCGGATCAGATTTGTCCTCGGCTGCTTTGGGAAGCGAGAAATGCAATTGCTTCGCCACTTGCGAAGGTCTTTGCATCCTCGCTCTCCACTGGAGTCGTACCTGAGGACTGGAGAGAGGCAAATGTAATTCCTCTCTTCAAGAAAGGAAATAGGGAAATCCCCGGCAATTATAGACCGGTGAGTCTCACGTCTGTCGTCTGCAAGGTGTTAGAAAGAATTCTGAGGGATAAGATTTATGACCATCTGGAAGAGCATGGCTTGATCAAATACAGTCAACACGGCTTTGTGAGGGGTAGGTCATGCCTTACAAACCTTATTGAGTTTTTTGAGGATGTGACTAGAAAGGTTGATGAGGGTCGAGCTGTGGATGTGGTGTATATGGACTTCAGTAAGGCATTTGATAAGGTTCCCCATGGTAGGCTCATTAAGAAGGTCAGGAGGAATGGGATACAGGGGAACTTAGCTGCTTGGATACAGAATTGGCTGGCCAACAGAAGACAGCGAGTGGTAGTAGAAGGAAAATATTCTGCCTGGAAGTCAGTGGTGAGTGGAGTTCCACAGGGCTCTGTCCTTGGGCCTCTACTGTTTGTAATTTTTATTAATGACTTGGACGAAGGAATTGAAGGATGGGTCCGCAAGTTTGCAGACGACACAAAGGTCGGAGGTGTCGTTGACAGTGTAGAGGGCTGTTGTAGGCTGCAGCGGGACATTGACAGGATGCAGAGATGGGCTGAGAGGTGGCAGATGGAGTTCAACCTGGATAAATGCGAGGTGATGCATTTTGGAAGGTCGAATTTGAAAGCTGAGTACAGGATTAAGGATAGGATTCTTGGCAGCGTAGAGGAACAGAGGGATCTTGGTGTGCAGATACATAGATCCCTTAAAATGGCCACCCAAGTGGACAGGGTTGTTAAGAAAGCATATGGTGTTTTGGCTTTCATTGACAGGGGGATTGAGTTTAAGAGTCGTGAGATCTTGTTGCAGCTCTATAAAACTTTGGTTAGACCGCACTTGGAATACTGCGTCCAGTTCTGGGCGCCCTATTATAGGAAAGATGTGGATGCTTTGGAGAGGGTTCAGAGGAGGTTTTCCAGGATGCTGCCTGGACTGGAGGGCTTATCTTATGAAGAGAGGTTGACTGAGCTCGGTCTCTTTTCATTGGAGAAAAGGAGGAGGAGAGGGGACCTAATTGGGGTATACAAGATAATGAGAGGCATAGATAGAGTTGATAGCCAGAGACTATTTCCCAGGGCAGAAATGGCTAGCACGAGGGGTCATAGTTTTAAGCTGGTTGGTGGAAAGTATAGAGGGGATGTCAGAGGCAGGTTCTTTACGCAGAGAGTTGTGAGAGCATGGAATGCGTTGCCAGCAGCAGTTGTGGAAACAAGGTCATTGGGGTCATTTAAGAGACTGCTGGACATGCAAATGGTCACAGAAATTTGAGGGTGCATACATGAGGATCAATGGTCGGCACAACATTGTGGGCTGAAGGGCCTGTTCTGTGCTGTACTGTTCTATGTTCTATGTTCTATTTCCTGTGAAAGTGGAGGAGCTGCTGGAGGCAACTTTTGTCTTTGTTGACACCCTGGTCACTGCCCAACCAACATGACTATATCTGCGCCCAGCCCAGGCCATCAGGCATAACATCTCACTACCGTCTTCATTTTGAAAACCTCTGGATGGCCCTTGTGGAGTTCAGCCAGTATCTAGAAGCGACCTTTTCTCAGGGCAATCACTCTTGTTCCTCCTAGTAACCTGCCATCCTCTACTGTGAGCCTGTGTAGCCGGGTCCAGAAAAGTCTTAGTTCTGGTTGTGTTGGCCCTTTTGTTTCCCCCATCACCACCAGGTATTTCAGTTTTGCTAAGACAGGATCTTTTTGTCTCCACAGTCTGATATTGTCAGCTATGATCAGAAGAGCGTCCAGAAAGTTTAAAACCAGAAAAGACTGTTCCAGGAGCAGCATCACTGATGGTGTATTTGCCAGTAGGAGGCGCTTGGGGCATCTGCATTTGCCACTTAACCTCTCAGACAGTGTTCCAACTTGTAATTGTGTGCACTCAGAATAAGAGCTAAATTTGACCGGAACCTATGGGTAGCACAACCTTGTCCTGTTTTAATAGCCCTAACAGGGGTTTGTGGTCCGTTACTATTACAGATTTATGCCTGTAAAGATAGTGGTGGAACTTTCTCACAGTAAAGATAGCCACCACACCTTCCTTCTCCATCTGGATATGTCTTCATTCAGCATCATCCAAAGTTGGAGATGCATACGTTATCCCCCTTTCCTCTCCATTGGACCAGCTGAAAGCCAACACAATCCCAACACTGTACAGGAAGGAATTGCAATGTCAGCACCACATCTCACTTGGGATCGTAATGTATCAGCACCTTAGAATACAATAGCTGTTTTTTCACTTCCATAAAGGCTACATCTTGGCTACTAGAACATTTCCAAGACTGACCCTTTTCAATCGCAGATGTAGTGGTGCTAGGATGGAGGCCAAATTATGTATTTACCAACCCAAGGAAATTTTAAGTTCTGGTATGGACATGGGGGTCAGGATGCCTTTGATTGCCCTTGCTTTATCTTCCAATGGATGTAATCCCAGTCTCGTTGACTTTGTAGCCCATGTGTGTCACTTGGGGACCCTGGAGTACATATTTGTTGTTTTCCCCTCCTAAGTTGTATACCTGCTGAGAATAAATGTTTGAGCATTGTGTCCAAGTTCTCTAAATGCTCTTTATTGGGATTCCCACTTATTAGCACATCATCCCGATAAATGGTGACCTGGAGTAGACCTTGTAAAATGTTCTCCAATGTCTGCTGGAAAATGGAACAGACTGATGACACCCCAAAAGACAGTCTCATATATTGCTATGTGTGATAATGGGAACTGCAGATACTGGAGAATCCAAGATAATAAAATGTGAGGCTGGATGAACACAGCAGGCCCAGCAGCCTCTCAGGAGCACAAAAGCTGACGTTTCGGGCCTAGACACTTCATCAGAGAGGGGGATGGGGTGAGGGTTCTGGAATAAATAGGGAGAGAGGGGGAGGCGGACCGAAGATGGAGAGAAAAGAAGATAGGTGGAGAGGAGAGTATAGGTGGGGAGGTAGGGAAGGGATAGGTCAGTCCAGGGAAGACGGACAGGTCAAGGAGGTGGGATGAGGTTAGTAGGTAGGAAATGGAGGTGCGGCTTGGGGTGGGAGGAAGGGATGGGTGAGAGGAAGAACAGGTTAGGGAGGCAGAGACAGGTTGGACTGGTTTTGGGATACAGTGAGTGGAGGGGAAGAGCTGGGCTGGTTGTGTGGTGCAGTGGGGGGAGGGGACGAACTGGGCTGGTTTGGGATGCGGTGGGGGAAGGGGAGATTTTGAAACTGGTGAAGTCCACATTGATACCATTGGGCTGCAGGGTTCCCAAGCGCTTGACCAGCTTCAAAATCTTCCCTTCCCCCACCACATCCCAAAACCAGCCTCTCTGCCTCCCTAACCTGTTCTTCCTCTCACCCATATCTTCCTCCCACCCCAAGCCGCACCTCCATCTCCTACCTACTAACCTCATCCCACCTCCTTGACCTGTCCATCTTCCCTGGACTGACCTATCCCCTTCCTACCTCCCCACCTATACTCTCCTCTCCACCTATCTTCTTTTCTCTCCATCTTCAGTCCGCCTCCCCCTCTCTCCCTATTTATTCCAGAACCCTCACCCCATCCCCCTCTCTGATGAAGTGTCTAGGCCCGAAATGTCAGCTTTTGTGCTCCTGAGATGCTGCTGGGCCTGCTGTGTTCATCCAGCCTCACATTTTATTATCTCATATATTGGTATAAACCCTTATGGATATTATGTGTGGCATATATTCTGTGAATCCTCATCTAATCACAGTTTCAGGTACACATGGCTCATGTTCAACTTCATGAAAGTAAGCACCACTTGCTCCTACCACCCCCACCCCACCCACCAGTTTTGCCTCTATGTGAGGGATTTGGTATTTGCCCTGCAGTGAAAAGTGGTTTATTGTTTATTTGAAATTGTCCATGAAGGCAATCCAACCCATTGGGCTTCCCAATCAATATGACCAGTGCTGGCCGTTGCACAAACTGGACTGATTTGGTGATTCCATCACTTTCTAGACTCCTGATTACTACGTTTACTTTCGCCCATTTGGGAAATGGCACTGGGCAGGACTTGCAGAATCATGGAATTGCCTCCTGGTCAACATGCAAGGTAGCCTTGGCCCTTTTGATAGTCCCTAGACCTTCCTGAAAAATGTCCAGGTATTTAATTAGGACTTCACTCAGGCAGCCAGTTTCTAACTGAAAAATGTGAAGCCAAATCAGGTTGAATCTTTCTCGACCAATTTTACCCAATCAGGCTTGGGCCCGAGCATTTTACTACAATCAATGGTAAGTGAAACAGCTGCTTCTCATAAGAGACTGGAGCCAAAGTTGTACTCTTTGAACAGTTCATCCACTTCACCAACACCTTCCACCCCAACCTTAAGTTCACCTGGACCACCTCTGGACCTTCTCTCCTTCCTGGACCTCTCTGTTTGCGTTTCCGGCAACCACCTAGAAACCGATATCCATTTCAAGCCCACCGACTCCCACAGCTCCCTAGAATACACCACCTCCCACCCACCCTCCTGCAAAAATGCCATCCCCTATTCCCAATTCCTTCACCACCGCCACATCTGCTCCCAGGATGAGGCATTCCACTCCTGTACATCTCAGATGTCCTCGTTTTTCAAGGACTGCAACCTCCCCCGCTCAGTGGTCAAGAATGTCCTCAACCGTGGCTCCCGCATTTCCCACAACTCATCCCTCACACCCCGTTCCTGCAATAACAACCAAAACAGAATCTCCCTCGTCCTCACATACCACCAACCTCCAGATCCAACGCATCATCCTCCGACACTTCCACCATCTGCAATCCGACCACACCACCCAAGACATTTTTCCATCCCCACCCTTGTCTGCATTCCAGAGGGACCACTCTCTCCATGACTCCCTTTTCAGCTCCACACTCCCCTCCAACCCCACCACTCCCGGCACTTTTCCCTGCAACCACAGGAAGTGCTACACTTGCCCCTACACCTCCCCACTCATCCCCATCCCAGGCCCCAAGAAGAATTTCCACATCAAGCAGATGTTCACCTGCACATCCACCATTGTGGTATACTGTACCCATTGTACCCAATGTGGCCTCCTCTACATTGGGGAAGCCAAGCGGAGGCTTGGGGACTGCTTTGCAGAACACCCACGCTCAGTTTGCACCTCCCAGTCGCAAGACATTTCAACTCCCCCTCCCATTCTGCAGCCGACATGTCCATTCTGGGCCTCCTGTAGTGCCATAACGATGCGACCCGAAGGTTGCAGGAATAACAACTCATATTCCGCTTGGGAACCCTGCAGCCCAATGATATCAATGTGGATTTCACAAGCTTCAAAATCTCCACTCCCTCCACTCCCAAAACCAGCCCAGCTCGTCCCCACCTCCCTAACCTGTTCTTTCTCTCACTTATCCCCTACTCCCACCTCAAGCTGCACCTCCATTTCCTACCTATGAGCCTCATCACACCCCCTTTTTTTGCCCGTCCTCCCCGGACTGACCTATCCCCTCCCCACCTCCCCACCGACACACACCTTTAGTGGCTCCATCCCCGCCTCTTTAACTTGTCTGTCTCCTCTCCACCTATCTTCTCTTCTATCCATCCTCTATCCACCTCCCCCTCTCTCCCTATTTATTTCAAAACCCTCTCCCCCTCCCCCTCCCCCATTTCGGATGAAGGGCTAAGGCCTGAAACGTCAGCTTTCCTGCTCCTGACGAGGGTCGAGCAGTGGATGTGGTATACATGGACATCAGCAAGGCATTTGATAAGGTTCCTCACAGCAGGCTCATTCATAAAGTCAGGAGGTATGGGATACCGGGTGATTTGGCTGTCTGGATTCAGAATTGGTTGGCCAACAGGAGGCAGAGAGTGGTTGTAGATGGTAAGTATTCTGCCTGGAGGTCAGTGCTGAGTAGTGTCCCGCAGGGCTCTGTTCTTGGGCCTCTGCTCTTTGTAGTTTTTATAAATGATTTGAATGAGGAGGTTGAGGGGTGGGTTAGCATGTTTGCTGATGACACAAAGGTTGGAGGTGCCGTTGATAGTATCGAGGGCTATTGCAGGCTTCAGCGAGACATTGACAGAATGCAGAGCTGGCCTGACAAATGGCAGATGGAGTTCAACCTGGATAAATGTGAAGTGATGCATTTTGGAAGGTCAAACTTAAATGCTGAATATAGGATTAAAGGCAGGATTCTTGGTAGTGTGGAGGAACAGTGGGATCTTGATGTTCAAGTGCATAGCTCCCTCAAAGTTGCCACCAGGTGGATAAGGTTGTTAAGAAAGCATATGGTGTTTCGGCTTTCATTAACAGGGGAATCGAGTTTAAGAGGCACGAGGTTACGCTGCAGCTCTACAAAACCCTGGTGAGACCACACTTGGAATATTGTGTCCAGTTCTGGTCGCCCTATTATAGGAAAGATGTGGAGGCTTTGGAGAGGATGCAAAGGAGGTTTACCAGGATGCTGCCTGGACTGGAGGGCTTGTCGTACGAGGAGTGTTTGACTGAGCTTGGACTTTTCTCTCTGGAGAGAAGGAGGAAGAGAGGTGACCTGATCAAGGTGTACAAGGTAATGAGAGGCATGGATAGAGTCGATAGTCAGAGACTTTTCCCCAGGGCAGGATTGACTGCCACAAGGGGTCATAGTTTGAAGGTGTTAGGAGCAAGGTATAGAGGAGACGTCAGAGGGAGGTTCATCACCCAGAGAGTTGTGAGCACATGGAATAGCTTACCAGTGGTAATCATGGAAGCGGAGTCATTAGTGACATTTAAGAAACTGCTGGACATGCACATGGACAGCAATGAATTGAGGGGAATGTAGGTTAGGTTATTTTATTTCTGGATTAGGATTATTCCATGGCACAACATCATGGGCCAAAGGGCCTGTACTGTGCTGTACTTTTCTATGTTGTATGTTCTATGTTCTAAGATGCTACTGGGCCTGCTGTGTTCATCCAGCTCCACACCTTGTTATCCCTGTACTCTTTGTCTGTAGGGGTTCCTCAGTTTGGGTTCTGAGCCTGACCAAGGTCTTATACAAACTTAAGGGCTAGAATCCAGACCAAATTTTGGTTGAGACTAGTTCTGCAGTCATTGATACAGCTGCAGTGGTATCACCCTCCATTAGGACTGGGTGGCCATTTAGCCAGATGCTTATTTTGGTTGGTTCTGATTTAGATTGTGCTAAGTAATTTAACTGCTCCCACTGAATGTTGGTGGGATTTCCAGGATGTGCACTGTCCTGCATAACGGCCTATGAGTTCCAGTACTCAGTTCAGGCCTGATGGGATTTTTTTTGTCTCAATGTCTAAATACCTGCCCCCACTACAATGGCCCACTGGCCCAGACCCTTGAGAAAATTTTAAACTGTTTGACCCGAGGCTTGGCTTTGTTTTGGGGCTTTACTGTGGGCTAACTTCAAGTGCCTCTGCTCAGGATATATCTTGAATGAGGCAATGCAATTACCTTCACTACGTAGTGTTCCCCAAGCTCAGTCAGCCTGGTGACAGTGGCCACTTCCATCGGAATACCCTGAAACTCATGCTGCACTTACTGCATTTTCCAATGACAAAACCAATTGCAGGGCCTTTCTGAAGTCCTGCTGGGCTCAGGCTGTATGCACTTTTGCATGGTCACTTGATTAATCCTACATATCAAGTGGTTTCTCAGCATCTGACGTCGGGTTAGATCAAAATCACATGCCTCAGCCAGACATTGTAACCTTGAAAAAATCCTGATACAAATCCCCCTGGTTCTCGAACTGCTAGTTCAAACCAATAGTGTCTTAGAATGAAAGGAGACTTAGGATCATAATATTCCTTAGTTAAGTCTGTCAACTCTTGAAAGGTTTTAGTATCTGGTGCCTCAGGGAAAGTTCAACTTCTAACAACCGTGAAAAGCTACAGGTCCACAATGTCAGCGCCGTACCCGTTGTGGCCTCCTCTACATCGGGAAAACCAAGCGGAGGCTTGGGGACCATTTTGTGGAACACCTACATGCATTCGGTTCGCAATAAACAACTGCACCTCCCAGTTGTGAACCATTTCAACACCCCCTCCCAATCCTTAGACAACATGTCCATCCTGGACCTCCTGCAGTGCCACAAAGTTGCCACCCAAAGGTTGCAGGAACAGCAACTCATATTCCTCCCATAACCCTGCAGCCCAATGGTATCAATGTGGACTTCACAAGCTTCAAAATCTCCTCTCCCACCACTGCATCCCAAAACCATTGCAGCTCATCCCCGCCTCCCTAATCTGTTCTTCCTTTCACCCATCCCCTCCTCCCACCTCAAGCCGCACCTCCATTTCCTACCACTAACCTCATCCCGCCCCCTTGACCTGTCCGTCCTCTCTGGACTGACCTATCCCCTCCCTACCTCCCCACATATACTCTCCTCTCCACCTATCTTCTCCTCTATCCACCTTCAATCCGCCTTCCCCTCTCTCCCTATTTATTTCAGAACCCTCTCCCCATCCCCCTTTTCTGATGAAGGGTCTAGGCCTAGCTTTCCTGCCCCTGAGATGCTGTTTGGCCTGCTGTGTTCATCCAGCTTCACACTTTGTTATCTCGCACTCTTTACACATACCTGGGCCCAGCCTTCAATGACAGAATTAAATGGGTTAGGTTCCCCAAATAGTGGCATGATGCCAGAAATGCTTACCCCAACTCAAAGAAGCTGTTGAGATGAAATCTCTTCAGAGGTGTATTTTACTCATCACTAAAATAAACTCCACAAAAGCCAGTATTCCAACACCTAGTCACCCTTTATTTACATGTGCCGGCTTCTAAAGTAAACAGAACACTTTACGCTCCTCTTTATATCTGTCAGCCTGGACTCCGTAATTAGACCAGGTTTACAGCTCCAATCAGGGAGCTAATATTTTATCAGATCTATCTGCTGATTTTTCTCCAATCACTATACTACGCAAGCAAACAATTTCACAGTTTTCACATTACGATCTATCTGCTGTGTCATTGACAATTCATTTAAGATCTCTTGAAGCCTCCTTCCATCCCCCACACAACTTACATTCCCACCAAGATATCAAAGTGTGGAGCTGGATGAACACAGCAGGCCAAGCAACATCTCAGGAGCACAAAAGCTGACGTTTGGGGCCTAGACCCTTCCTCAGAGAGGGGGATGGGGAGAGGGAACTGGAATAAATAGGGAGAGAGGGGGAGGTGGACCGAAGATGGAGAGAAAAGAAGATAGGTAGAGAGGACCGTATAGGTGAGGTGGTAAGTAGGAAATGGAGGTGCGGCTTGGGGTGGGAGGAAGGAATGGGTGCGAGGAAGAACAGGTTAGGGAAGCAGAGACAGGCTGGGCTGGTTTTGGGATGCAGTGGGGTGGGGGACGAGCTGGGCTGGTTTTGGGTTGCAGTGGGGGAGGGGACGAGCTGGGCTGGTTTTGGGATGCGGTGGGGGAAGGGAGATTTTGAAGCTGGTGAAGTCCACATTGATACCATTGGGCTGCAGGGTTCCCAAGCGTTGCAGAACACCTCCGCTCAGTTTGCAACAAACAACTGCACCTCCCAGTCGCGAACCATTTTAACTCCCCCTCCCATTCCTCAGACATACACCCATTACATTCCCACCAGTTTGGTGTCATCACCAAATTTGGAAACATTACAATTGGTTTCCAGATCCATTAATCTTTTGAAGTACTGTTTCAATTTTTAGATAATTTGCAATCAACCTGCCCAGGAATGTTATGATCTGCCTCTACAATAAAAGACACTTGAACTGGGACGTCCTGGCCCAGAGGCAGTGACACTGAAACTACACTGTAAGAACTCCCTGGTTCCTCAATGCAAATCACAGACTGTGAATATCTGTGGACCTAGTACTGAGCTTTGTGGTTCCCCACACTAACAACCTGCCATATCCCGATAATCCATTTGTTTCAGCTCTCTGCTTTCTGTCTATTAACCAAAGCTCAATCCATTCTAGTACATTCCCCCAATCCCACGCACTCTAATTTTATTTATTAACCTCCAGTGTGGGGCCTTATCAAAAGCCTTCTGGAAATTCAAATACATCACATCCGCTGGTTCTCCTTTGTGCTTCAAATAATATTCTCAAACTTGAAGTTTATTGAACATGATTCCCCTTTCATAAATGTATGTTGATTATGCCCAGTGTTACCGTTCTTCTCTAAATGCACCAACTATCTCTCTAGCTGTTGTTACGAAGTTGAACTGGCCCATGAGTTGGTACTCATGAGTTGGAAGGCAGGAAGTTAGAATTTATTTGTAAAAATGATAGTGGGGGAGAATAGTGCATGGTTCCTTTAAAAGATTGTGCTTTGTCTGTGCTTAGAAGTTGGCATATACTTTACTGAGAGTCCTAAATTGAAGCAAGTGTATCAAAAGGCAGGCAAAACAGCAGTCTTGTTTTGCTAACACGGTGTGAAGCTGAATGAACACAGCAGGCTAAGAGGAGCAGGAAAGTTTGACGTTTCGGGTCAAGACCCTTTTTCAGCTTCTCCAGCATCGGCAGTTCCTACTATCTCTGTAACAGTCTTGTTTTGACGTTTTGACAAGAAGCTGGACTCAACCAAATAATTTAAACCAAGCATTCAGTGATTGAAAGCCAATTGAATTTAAAAATGATGGTTTTGACAACCTGAAACCCATGTGTCAATGGGGGTATATAAGAAGGGGGTTTTTGAAAGATGGGGTGAGAACTACCATCTGAAGCAGAAGCAAATCCACCATCTGAGAGATAAACCTAGCTCCTGCAGAAAATCATTAAGCTCTTGAAAAAGAAAGCATCATCAAAGGGTGCCACAACACTTCTTACTAAGTGTCCTCAGAAGAAATTACAGAGAAAACATCCCCGACAGCAGGAGTATCAGAAGAAAGGCTCAAAATGCAGTGAGAAAGGTAAAGTATTCCAGAAGAGACATTCTGTGTGAACTCTGAGATACTAAGTTTTATATCATATTACTTGGGTTATATAAATGGAATTTGGGTTTAGTGGAATAGCATACCAACAGAATTTTGTTCAGTTAGGGAATAGTTAGGTGTTGGGGGTAATTGTTCAGTTTGTTAGTAATCCTGTTAATTTGTTCAGTGTTAGGGTTAAATAAATAAATTGTTACATGTTGCTTAGAAAGTGAGTATCAGAGATTCGTTTCATTTAACTACACTTAGAACATAGAACATAGAACATAGAAAAGTACAGCACAGTACAGGCCCTTTGGCCCACGATGTTGTGCCGTGGAATAATCCATATCCAAAAATAAAATAACCTAACCTACATTCCCCTCAATTCACTGCTGTCCATGTGCATGTCCAGCAGTCGTTTAAATGTCACTAATGACTCTGCTTCCACGACTACCACTGGTAAACTATTCCATGCGCTCACAACTCTCTGGGTGAAGAACCTCCCTCTGACGTCACCTCTATACCATCCTCCTAACACCTTAAAACTATGACCCCTCGTGGCAGTCAGTCCTGCCCTGGGGAAAAGTCTCTGGCTATCGACTCTATCCATGCCTCTCAATTCTAACTGATTCTGAGGGACAAGGCGAGCTTCTCTGGGTGTATTGGCTTTAATTATTAGAGGGCAACCTCTACTCCCACCATAACAGATTGGAGCTGATGTCTTCAGTTAATTATTGGAGGTTTTCAACCTTCTCCACTTCGTAACACCATGCAAGGGACTTGTCAACCCATAATGTGGGAGATTTTGCAGTTTGGATCAGAAATTGGCTTGCTGAAAGAAGACAGAGGGTTGTAGTTGATGGGAAATGTTCTTCCTGAAGACCAGTTACTAATGGTGTACCGCAAGGGTCGGTGTTGGGTCCACTGCTGTTTGCCATTTTTATAAATGCCCTGGATGTGGGCGTAGAAGGATGGGCTAGTAAATTTGCAGATAACACTAAGGTCGGTGGAGTTGTGGATAGTGACGAAGGATGCTGTAGGTTGCAGAGAGACATAGATAAGCTGCAGAGCTGGGCTGAGAGGTGGCAAATGGAGTTTAATGCGGACAAGTGTGAGGTGATGCACTTTGGTAGGAGTAACTGGAAGGCAAATTCCTGGGCTAATGGTAAGATTCTCAGTAGTGTAGATGAGCAGAGAGATCTCGGTGTCCATGTACACAGATCCTTGAAAGTTGCCACCCAGGTTGACAGGGCATGTAAGAAGGCATACAGTGTTTTAGCTTTTATTAATAGAGGGATCGAATTCCGGAACCAAGAGGTTATGGTGCAGCTGTACAAAACTCTGGTGCGGCCGCACTTGGAGTATTGTGTACAGTTCTGATTTACCAGGATGTTGCCTGGTCTGGGGGGAAGGTCTTATGAGGAAAGGCTGAGGGATCTGAGGCTGTTTTCATTAGAGAGAAGAAGATTGAGAGGTGACTTAATTGAAACATATAAAATAATCAGAGCGTTAGATAGGGTGGATAGGGAGAGCCTTTTTCCTAGGATGGTAACGGCGAGCATGAGGGGGCATAGCTTTAAATTGAGGGGTGAAGGATATAGGACAGATATCAGAGGTAGGTTCCTTACTCAGAGAGTAGTAAGGGAATGGAACGCTTTGCCTGCAACGGTAGTAGATTTGCCAACTTTAGGTACATTTAAGTCGTCATTGGATGAGCCTATGGATGTACATGGAATAGTGTAGGTTAGATGGGCTTCAGATCGGTATGACAGGTCGGCACAACATCGAGGGCCAAAAGGCCTGTACTGTGCTGTAATGTTCTATGTTCTATTTATCTTTGCTAATTTCCTTCCCCTTTCACAAACCTGAAATAACTTTTAAAGTAACAGAGATAATGGGAACTGCAGATGCTGGAGAATCCAAGACAACAAAATGTGAGGCTGGATGAACACAGCAGGCCAAGCAGCATCTCAGGAGCACAAAAGCTGACGTTTCGGGCCTAGACTCTTCATCAGATGAATCCTCTGATGAAGGGTCTAGGCCCGAAACGTCAGCTTTTGTGCTCCTGAGATGCTGCTTGGCCTGCTGTGTTCATCCAGCCTCACATTTTGTTGTCTTGGATAACTTTTAAAGTATACAGGAAGTAAAACAGAAGTTGCTGGAAAACCTCAGCAGGTCTGGCAGCATTTGTGAAGAAAAAGATCAAGAGTTAACATTTTCAGTCCAGCGAACCTTCTCGGAACTCAACCCAAAATGTTAACTCTGTTTTTTTCATCATACATGCTGTCAGAATGGCTGAGTTTTTCTAACAACTTCTGATTTTGTTCCTGATTTACAGCATCCACAGTTCTTTCGGTTGTTAAAGTATACATGTTCCCTGCTAGTTTGCATTCATAGCCTCTTAATTAGGATCTTGGTCCTCCTGTGGATTCCAATGTTTGCTGCCTCCTTGTCTTTTTTATAAGCTTTTCTCAGATTTGTACATCTTGACTGGATAATGATGGGATAGTGTAGGGGGAAGGGCTTAGAGTAGTTCACAGGTCGGCACAACATCGAGGGCCGAAGGGCCTGTTCTGTGCTGTATTGTTCTATGTTCTATGATTTCTGATTTAAGATGCTTTCTTACTGAAGGAACGATTTCTTCCCTAACAATGAGTCTTACCTTAGCGTCTTCTCCTTTTTCCTGACCCCCGAAATGGTAAATATTATTCAAAATTCAGTTCACAATCTGTCACCTAAAAGCTATTGTCACTGAAATGACAATTGAATCATATCTACTTACCTTATTTTGTGCTCAAATCATCAAGCTTTTCGTAGTGCAATGTGTATTCAGATGTAATGCCTTTAATTCCGCCTTTTTAATTGTTGCTCTTCTGTACTTCATGTATCTTTTTCATTTTCTATGTTTTGCTCATTATTGCTTCCCTTGAACCTGAGCTACTTCTTAAATTCTCATCCCCCAGATAACCTCGTTTAAACCCTCCACATATTGACGATCTCCCCACAAGGATATTAGTCCTCATCCTTCAAAGATGCAGTCTGTTTGGCTTGTACATGTCCCTCTTGCCCTGACACTGGTACTGATGCTTCAGAAATCTGATGGCCTCTCTCACAATGCCAGAGCTCAAGTCACATTATCATTTGCTGATTCTCTGTTCACAAGCATGTGGCACTGGTTCTAATCCTGAGGCTATTGCTTCAGATGTTCTGCTTCTCAATCTCTCTCCCAGCTTCCTGAAATCTGCTTTCAGGACATAATCCTCTTTTCCTGTCTAAGTCATTGGCACAGATATGGACCACAATTTCTGTATAATCACGCTGCCAGCAGAAGAATGTCCTGCAGCCATTTTGTGGCATCCTTGTCCCTGGAGCTAGATAGGCAGCCTACAATGCTGAACTTTATATTCAGAAATGCCAAACTAACTAATGAATGTTTTATCACTACTGCTTTTCTCCCCTCCCCCCAAACTTCCTGCCCTCCTGCCCAGCTGAGGTGCATATGGTGTTCCAAAATTTATTTTTTTCCCTGTGAAACCAATGCCCTTACTGCCCGGTAGCCAAAGCAGAAAAATAATTAGCAAGTGGGATCTCAAGATTCCTGCAACTCATCCATTCCCTTTCTGCCTCCATGCTCCTAGCCTGTGTTGTGTCCATCCCTCTGAACGTACTACCCAGGTAGCTCCCACCCTTGTAGATGTGTCACACTGACTCCAGCCATTTCTTAAGTTCCAAAATGCAGAGATCTGCTTTCTGCAGCTGGAGACACTTCTTGGACAAGTAGTTTTGTAGATACTCTTTTGTAGTAGTGTCCATAACATACCATGTGCCGCTGGACATAGGGTCCATGCGACAGAACTGCCCTGCCATGCCCACATTAACACAAGTGAAGAAAATTTTATTTTACTTTGGTTTATTAAATTAAGTTTTATTTGGGTCTAATTCAAGATGATGAAGTCCATAAGAAATAGGAAAAGGAGTCGGCCATTCAGGTCCTCATGCCAGCTCCACCATTCATTAGGCTCATAGCTGATTTGACATTCCTCACAATTCACTTCCCTGTATTATTATAGTCATAGAATCCCTCCAGGGCAGAAGCAGGCAATTTGGCCCATCAAGTCCACATTCATTGTCGAAAGAGCATCCCACCTAGACACACCCCTTACTCTATCACTGAAACCCTGCATTTCCCACGGCTAATCCGCTTGGCTTGCACATCCCCTGGATATGATGGGCAATTAAGAACAGCCAATCTACATAAGCTGCACATCTTTGGACTGTGGGAGGAAATCTACGCAGACACGGGCAGAATGTGCAGTGTCCACACAGACAGTTGCCGGAGGCTGGAATTGAACCCAGGTCGCTGGTGTTGGGAGGCAGTGGTGCTAACACCTGAGTCACCAAGTTACTCCCATAACTCTCAATTTCCCAAAATGATCAAGAACCTATCTCTCTTAGCTTTAAGTACACATAAGGATACTGTACCCACAAGACCATAGGTTCTAATCTTGTACTTAACCTCTATGAGGTACCTTGTTGAACACCTTCCTGAAATCCAGATACAACACATATTGGCTTCTCTATCCACACTGATAGAGACTTCCTTGAAAATCTTGAATACGTGAGCTAGACCTGATTTCCCTTTCACAAAGCCATGCTGACTGCTTGAGTAGATTTTCCAAATGTGTTGTTATTACTTCCTTCAGATATTCAAATATTTTTCCAACAACAGATGTTAGGTTAATCGGCCTATCATTCCCTGTCTTTACCTCCCTTTTTGAATAAGGGTGTCACATTGGCAGTTTCCCAACCTTCTGGTACTCTCTAGAATCCAAGGACTTTTGGAAAATTACAACCATCGCATCTACTATCTCTGTGAGAATATCAAGAACTCAAGAGGTGGAATAGGCAAATCAACTCCTCAAACCTGCTCCACCATTTAATTCAATCATGGCTGATTTACTCTCAGCCTCAACTCTACTTATCTGCCTACCACCATCACTCCTTAACCCGTTGCTAATTAAATATCTCTCTCCCCTGTCCACTGTACTCTGGGTTAATGAATCCCACAGATTTATGACTTTTTAAGGAAAGTAATTCCTCCACATCTACATTAAAACTGCCACCTTTTAGTACAGATCTGTGGCTCCCACTCTAGGAAGTCCCACAAGGGGAAATATCCAATCTACATCCACTATGCTAATCTCCATCAGCATCTTGAATACCACATTAGATATTCTCACTCTTCTAAACTCTAGTGATTTATAAACCTAAATGGCTCAATTTGTCTCCATAAGACAAACTTTTTATCTCTGCAATTAGTCCTAAGATATTTCTCTGAACTGCTTCCAATGCAATTATATCACTCCTCAAGTAAGGAGATGAAAATTGTACAGTGTATTCCAGATGTGATCACACCAGTGTACAATCGAAATAACAGTTACCTGCTTTAATCCTCCATTCCTTTAGCAATGACTGCCAAAATTCCATTTTCCTTCATTGCCAGCTGCACCTGCATACTGTCTTTCTCCAAGTCATGCACGAGAACATTCATCACTTTGTACCAAAGCATTTTGAAATTTCTCTCCATTTAGGTAATAAACTGTCATTTTATTCTTCCAACCAAAATAGATAATCTCTCACTTATTTACATTACGCTCCTTCTGCCAAACGCTGGCCCATTCACCTAACCTATCCACATCCGTTTGTAAATTTCTTATTTCTTCAATGCAGCTTACTTTCCCACATGTTTTCATGTCATCTGCAAATTTGGCTATAGTACATTTCATTCCTGCATCCATCATTAATACCGATACAAAACTTGGAGGAAGGAAGCAAATGTACAACAGTCAAATTTGCAGTGACACAAAAAAATAGGTGGCAAAGCATGTTTTGAGAGAAATACAGCTCACAGATAGGCCCAGTGGGCAAAAAAAAGAAGTATAATGTGGAAAAATGTGTAGTTCATTTTGGAAGGGAGAAGAAAATATATTTCAGTTGGAGAAAAACTGTAAAAAGCTTGAACACAAAAATGCTTGTGGATACTGTGCACAAAACATAACTGTGCAAGGTGCTGGTGAGACCACATTTGATTTGATTTGATTTGAGGTACAGTGAAAGTACTGCAAGCAGTTTTAGTCTCCTTAGTTAAGAAAAAGTATCATTTAATCAGATCTAATTCAGAAAACGTTAATGACGATGCTCCATGGTATGGAGGAATTTTATTATGAGCACAGGTTAAACAGGATGGAATTCTACTCATTGGAGTTTAGAAGAACTAAAGGTGATCTCATTGAAACATGCAAAGTTCTTAAGGAGCTTGACAGGGTCAGTGCTGAGAGGATGCTTTCCCTCTCGGGAGAGTCCAGGACTCAGAATTAAATGGCACCAACTTATGACTGAGAAGAGGAAAAATATCTTCTCTCAGAGGGTTGTTAAGTCTTTGCAATTTCTTGCCGTGGGTCAGAGCTCGTCTGTATATTTAAGGCTGAGAGATAGATGGATAGATTCTTGATCAGGAGATGTGAGCAGTGTCATATTAGCTATGATCGTTCTGAATGATGAAGCAGGTTCGAGGTTTGAAAGGTTTACTTCTGTTCCTGTTTATTATGGTCTTATATGGGCCTCAAGAGTAAAACCCTCTGGTGCCCCCCATTAGTTACAGATTTCCAACTAGGAAAAAGACCCATTAATTTCAAGTCTCTGTTTTCTGTTGCTTAGCCAATCCTCTGTTTAAGCAATTATATTTCTTCCAAACCTGTGTGATCTTATCTTGTGCATTAACCTTTTATGTGGCACCTTAGCAATGCCTTCTTATAGTCTAATTAAACTGTATCTACACCATCCTCATTGTCTACATTGCTTGTTAAGTCTTCAAAGTGCACTAGCAAACATGATTTACCCTTCGTAAAACAATGCTGACTCTGGTGGATTAGATTTTGACTTTCAAATGTCCCATTACTACTTCCTTAATAATGTATTCCAACAATTTCCTAATGACAGACATTAAACTAACTGGTGTATAGTTTCCTACTTTTGTGCTGTCCCCCTTTTTATATAAGGGTGTTACATTAGCACTTCCCAGTCCCCTCGAACCTTTCCAGAATACAGGGAATCTTCAAATATTATAACCAATGGATTCCTTATCTTTTCTGCCACTTCCTTTCTGCTCCTAGGTTGTAGGCCATTAGGCCCTGGGAATTTGTCTGCCTCCAATACCAATAATTTGCTCACTACTTATTTTTCCCTAGTGGTAGTGATTAGTTTTAAGTTCTTCCTTCTCAATAACCTCTGCATTACCTGTTACTGTTAGGATAGTTTCAGTGTCTTTTATCATGAAAACTGAAGTAAATTGTTGATTTAGTGTCTCTCCCATTTCTATGTTCCCCATGTCCAATTCTATAGTCTCATCCTCTAAGAGACCAATATTCACTTTAGTGCACTGTTCCTTTTTAGGCACTTATAAACCTTATAACTCTTCTTATGTCCCAATGCTAAACCTTACCAGCACTGATACATCCAACTCATACAGAATACTTTATTAATTGCAATAGACCTCACTTAAAGCACATCTTTCTCTCACGTACCAAATTTGCACATGCACTTAAATCACCACTTACCAGATCTAAATGTCATATTGTGTCTCTGTCTCCTGCCTACACCCTCACAGAGGAGGGAGAATGGAGGAAGTGTTTGAAATCAATCAAGGTTCCAAACAACTTTGGTTGGATACAATGAGACAATACCAGCATTAAAAAAGTGAACTTTTTATTAATAAACAATCACCTGTGAACTGACAGTTTTCACAAGAAACTCAGTTCCTTCAATTCTTCTCCATATTTCAGACACCAAACTTCCTCAGCCATCTGCCGGATCCTGGACATTGGGTCAAGTCTTTAGTTAAATGTACATCTTTTTTAAAAAGGTAAAATAGGGGTGGGAGGTCAGAATTTGAAAGCCTTGGTTTTTGAGCTCCCTCCTGCAACATCAGTTGGTCCCAGAGATTGTTGCATACCTTACATTATATTAAATACTTCAGCCGCAGTGTGGAGCAAAAACAGAAATTGCTGGAGAGACTCAGCAGATCTTGCAGCATCTGTGGAGAGAAAGCAGAGTTAACATTTTGGGTCCAGTGACCCTTCTTCAGCAGTGTGGAGATTGGTCTCTCAATCTTGTAGTTGGTATGAAAGAGCTCTGAATATATTTCTGTTTAAGTACTGCCCTCAAGAGAGGGTATTCCCCAGGAGGACCATTCATCAAATATCTTCATCATCATACAAAAGAACCCCATTAAAAACAGTCAGTGGTTCATCTGAATGGGCCAGTCTGCCTGTAACCAGATCAATACAGACAGTGTCACCTTGGCGGAGTGGTAAGATGATGTTGAAAATTCCCAGGGATGCTGAGATAGGTTGGTTCCCCAGCACGGGCCTGTTCTCCAGTCCTTCGGGTTGAAAACCCCCTGAGTCAATCCTTGCCAGTCCTATGTTAGATTTTGCAAGAACTGCTTCAATCCTCTGGTTGCGATGTCCGGTTAGAATGGCACTAATGAAATAACGACCATCATATGGAACGGTAAAGATACCTGAAAACAACAGGAGAGAGTGCTTTCAAGGTTAAAGGGGACGATCAAAAGATTTGAAAGTAGTTAAAGTAGAGAGCCCAGGTCTCACCTGTGTTTGGATTGTAATGGTTTCCATCATTCACCATCACCTTATCAAAAAGGATTGTCCCAGGATTGAGTTGAGGGGTGGTGAGAGCCGCTGAGAATGAAATCCGTTCAATGAAGGCATCTTCGCCAGCAGGACCTGAGAGAATTACAATGCATCAGAATTCAAAATACACGGAGTATGGTCAACCACACCAGAAAAGAAGGGTAGAACACTGGAAGACACAGAATCAGAGACACTGACACTACATCTGAAAGAATTGTTTTTTTGGTGAGTAAGTGCCACTGAAGGTCCTGCCAAGAACATCTAGATATTTTTCAATCAACCTGTTCCAGCATGTTATGTCGCACCTCTGGATATAACTTGAAACCAGGCCTCCCGGCACAGAGGTAAGGACACTGATATAGTGCCATAAGAGCTCTGAGCAAGAATATCTTCTATTACTTGGCTGATGATTGAACCAGAAGTGGGTAAATTGGCTATGACATCATCCCTGGTATGACAGGTTATAGCAGGGATAGAGATGGAGGAGCATAGAAGTTGATACTGTGGGACAGCACAGAAAACTGGTCTTAATGGGCATGCCCTACCTTGTGGTCCAGGTGGTCCAGGCAGTCCAGGGGGTCCTTCAATTCCTAGAAAAGACAATACAATGAAGAACCAGATTTAGACTTTTCTCACTTCTTTCATCAATAAGACAAGGAGATAAGCTAACCAGTCACCCACAAATCACTCTAGAGACCAACCAAACCATGTTTGATCCACTATCCCATGAATAGCCATTGTTGGGTGCCTCCTTTGAGAAAGTCTAATTGTCTCCTCTTGTTTCCCTAACTATTATCCAATTTTCCAATGTCACCCTTCCCCACAATCATGGTAACTGTCCCTTTCTCTCCTCCAAAGTCACCTGATCTTCAACGCCACTTTCCACTGCCGTCAATCCCCTCCAGGCACTAACACTACCACTCTACCTCCCTCTTTGTAGGTCACAGCTTTTCCACCTTTTAAAAGATTTATCATTTATCTGGAAGGCACAATCAGAACAACATTTAATGGAGGAACAGGAAGAGGTCACTTAGGCCCTTCAGCCTGTTCTGCTGTTAAATGAGATCATGGTGCATCTGCGAACAGCTCCACGTATTCTTAATAATAATAGCTAAGAAACTATTTCCAGCATTAGGCTTAAAATAACAATCTAGCATCAATTTTGATTTCAGTTCAATATTTTGCAACTTGTTCTGTGGAGAAATCTTTCATAATTTGACTCCTGAAAAGCCTGCCTCTCATATTCTGACAATGGCGCTTTGACTTCCAAAGCGCCAGAAATTATTTACCCTATTTGCTGCTTTTAGTATATCGAAAGGTTCAATCAAATCACTGTTTAACTTACTAAATTCCAGTGACTACAATGCTATTTTTAAGGTAGAAGTGATGGATTCTTGTTGGGCAGGGAATCAAAGGGTAGCCGGGGGTGAATGTGATAGAGTAGACATAATAAGATCACAGTTCTGCACACAATCATAACCAATGCATGCTAGAATTTCAAAACCAGTTGGAGAGAGAGAAACTGAACTAGTGTTCTGGAGTTAAATAAAAGCAGTTACATTGGTATGAGGACAGGTTTGGCCCTAGTGGAATAGGCAGGGAAATTGAAAGATAGGACCTAGTAAAAACAGTGGCAGATATTTAAGGAGATACTTAATTGCTCCAAACTGAAATATATTCCAGTAAGAAAGAAAGATTGTAAGATGGGGAAAGAATATGCATGGCTAATCAATGAAGTTAAAAAATAGCATAAAGACAAACAAAAGTAAGACATATCATAGAGCAAAGGTGACTGGCAGGCTGAAAGATTGGAAACTTTTAAAGAACCACGAAGGGTTACTAAAAAAGTAATAAAAAGAGCAAAGATAAGTTATGAAAAACTAAAGCAAAATATAAAATCTGATAGCAAAAGATTCTGTAAGTATGTAGAAAGGAAGAGAGTGGCTAAAGTGAATAAAAACTGAAAGCACTGAGGATGTTGTAAATCAGGAACAGAAACAGAATTTACTGGAAAATCTCAGCAGGTCTGACCGCATCTGTGAAGAAAAATATCAGGGTTAGCATTTCGGGTCCAGTGACCCTCCCTCAGAACCGGTCACCGGACCCGAAATGTTAACTCTGATTTTTTTCTTCACAGATGCTGCCAGACCTGCTGAGCTTTACCAGCAACTTTTGGTTTGTAGCTAAAGTGAATGTTGGTCACTTGGAACATAAGATTGGGGAGTTAGTAGCGGGGTACACAGGATTTATTTTTAAAAATTCAGTCATGCATCCATATCACAAAGCCAGCATTTATTGCCTAGAGGGCAGTTACACTGCTGTCGGCCTGGAGTCACATGTCAGTAGGACCGGATGATAGATTTCCTGCCTAAAAGGCATTAGTGAGCCAGATGAGTTTTTCCCAAAAATCAGAAATTGTTTCACTGTCATCGTTAAACTCTTAATTCCAGATTTTTAAACAAAAATCAAATTGCATCATCTGCAATAGCAGGAATTCAAGTGGCAGCATGTTATCTGGGCCTCTGAATTAATAGTCTAGCGCTAATGCCAAGACTCCCCCCCATAAATGACAGAGACACTAAATCAATTTTTTGCTTGTTAGAGAACATGAGTGCCAACCCAATAGTAGCAGGAAATGCAGAAGTTATAGAAAAGGAAGAAGTTAGAACAATTATCATCACTAGGGAAAAAGTAAAAAGCAAACTACTGGGATTGAAGACAAGTCCCCAGGACCTGATGGCTTACATCCTAGGGTCTTAAAGGACGTGGAAGTAGAATCAGTGTATCCATTGATTTTAATATTCCAAAAGGGGCCTTTTTCAGAATGGCAGCTGGTGACTAGTGCTCTACCACAGGTGTCCATATTGGAACCGCAACTATTTATGTTATACATTAATGATCTGGATGAGGGAACTGAGGGCATTGTTGCTAAATTTACGGATGATGCAAAGATAGGTGAGCAGGTAGTGTTGAGGAAATGGGAAGACTGCAGAGATAGGTTCAGAGGGTGGGCAAAGAAGTGGCAGGTGGAATACATTTTGGGTAAGTCTGAGGTCATGCACTTTGATACAAAGAATAGAGATGTGGACATTTTTCTAAATTGGGAAAGGCTTCAGAAATCTGAAGTGCAAAGTGATTTGGGAGTTCTCAAGGATTCTGTTAAGGTTAACATGCAGGTTCAATCAGCATTTAGAAAGGCAAATGCAATTTTAGCACTCATTTCAAGAGGGCTACAATACAATAGCAAGTATATACTGCTGAGTTTGTATAAGGCTCTGGCAGACCGCATTTGGAATACTGTGAGCAGTTTCGGGCCCTGTGTCAAAGGAAAATTATGCTAGTGTTGGAGGAACGGTTCCAGAGAAGGTTGAAATTACAGTGGGGGACTACTTTGGAAATAGTGACACAATTCAGTAAGTTTTACAATACTCATGGACAAAGATAAGAGTGGTCCTAAAGGAAGAGTTCTAAACTGGGGGAAGGCCAAATATACCAAAATTCAGCAGGATCTGGGGAATATAGATTGGGAGAAACTGTTTGAAGGTAAATCCCCATTTGATATGTGGGAGGCCTTTAAAGAGAGGTTGATTAGCATGCAGGAGAGACATGTTCCTGTGAAAATGACGGATAGAAATGGCAAGATTAGGGAACCATGGATGACAGGTGAAATTGTGAGACTAGCCAAGTGGAAAAAGGAAGCATACATGAGGCCTAGGTGACTGAAGATAGACGAAGCTTTGGAAGAAAATGGGGAATGCAGAGCGAATCTGAAATGAGGGGTTAAGAGGGCTAAGAGAGGACATGAGATATTGCTGGAAAACATGGTTAAGGAAAATCCCAAAGCCTTTTATTCATATATAAAGAGCAAGAGGGTAACTAGAGTAAGGATTGGCCCACTTAAGGGCAAAGAAGGAAAGTTATAGAACATAGAACATAGAACATAGAACAGTACAGCACAGAACAGGCCCTTCAGTCCACAATGTTGTGCCGACCATTGATCCTCATGTATGCACCCTCAAATTTCTGTGACCATTTGCATGTCCAGCAGTCTCTTAAATAACCCCAATGACCTTGCTTCCACAACTGCTGCTGGCAACGCATTCCATGCTCTCACAACTCTCTGTGTAAAGAACCCGCCTCTGACATCCCCTCTATACTTTCCTCCAACCAGCTTAAAACTATGACCCCTCGTGTTAGCCATTTCTGCCCTGGGAAATAGTCTCTGGCTATCAACTCTATCTATGCCTCTCATTATCTTGTATACCTCAATTAGGTCCCCTCTCCTCCTCCTTTTCTCCAATGAAAAAAGTCCGAGCTCAGTCAACCTCTCTTCATAAGATAAGCCCTCCAGTCCAGGCAGCATCCTGGTAAACCTCCTCTGAACCCTCTCCAAAGCATCCACATCTTTCCTATAATAGGGCGACCAGAACTGGACGCAGTATTCCAAGTGCGGTCTAACCAAAGTTTTATAGAGCTGCAACAAGATCCCACGACTCTTAAACTCAATCCCCCTGTTAATGAAAGCCAAAACACCATATGCTTTCTTAACAACCCTGTCCACTTGGGTGGCCATTTTAAGGGATCTATGTATCTGCACACCAAGATCCCTCTGTTCCTCCACACTGCCAAGAATCCTATCCTTAATCCTGTACTCAGCTTTCAAATTCGACCTTCCAAAATGCATCACCTCGCATTTATCCAGGTTGAACTCCATCTGCCACCTCTCAGCCCATCTCTGCATCCTGTCAATGTCCCGCTGCAGCCTACAACAGCCCTCTATACTGTCAACGACACCTCCGACCTTTGTGTCGTCTGCAAACTTGCTGACACATCCTTCAATCCCCTCATCTAAGTCATTAATAAAAATTATAAACAGTAGAGGCCCAAGGACAGAGCCCTGTGGAACACCACCCACCACTGACTTCCAGGCAGAATATTTTCCTTCTACTACCACTCGCTGTCTTCTGTTGGCCAGCCAATTATGTGTTGAGTCAGAAAAAATGGGTGACATTCTTAACGAGTACTTTGCATTAGTATTCACCAAGGAGAAGGACATGACAGATGCTGAGTTTAGGGATAGATGTTTGCTTACTCTAGGTCATGTTGGCATAAGGAGTCAGGAAGTGTTGGATATCCTAAAAGTCATTAAGGTGGACAAATCCCCATGTTCGGATGGGATCTATCCCAGGTTGCTGAGAGAAGCGAGAGAGGAAATAGCTGGGGCCTTAACAGATATCTTTGCAGCATCCTTAGACACGGGTGAGGTCCCGGAGGACTGGAGACTTGCTCATGTTGTCCCCTTGTGTAAGAAGGGTAGCAAAGGTAATCCAGATAATTTTCGACTGGTGAGCCTGACGTCAGTGGTTGGGAAGCTGCTGGAGAAGATACTGAGGGATATGATCTATTCCCATTTGGAAGAAAATAGGCTTATCAGTAATAGGCAGCATGGTTTTGTGCAGGGAAGGTCATGTCTTACCAAGTTGATTGATGAGGGAAAGGCTGTAGATGTCATATACATGGACTTCAGTAAGGCGTTTGATAAGGTTGCCCATGGCAGGCTGATGGAGAAAGTGAAGTCATATGGGGTCCAGGGTGTGCCAACTAGATGGTTAAAAAAACTGGCTAGGCAACAGGAGACAGACAGCAGTAGTAGAAGCGATTTTCTCAAAATGGAGAACTGTGACCAGTGGGTTTCCATAGGGGTCCGTGCGGGGACCACTGTTGTTTGTGATATACATAAATGATCTGGAGGAAGGTGTAGGTGGTCTGATCAGCAAGTTTGCAGATGACACTAAGATTGGTGGAGTAGCAGATAATGAAGGGGACTGTCAGAGCTTACAGCAGAATATAGATAGACTGGAGAGTTGGGCAGATAAATGGCAGATGGAGTTCAATCCAAGCAAATGCGAGGTGATGCATTTTGGAAGATCTAATTCAAGAGCGAACTATACAGTAAATGGAAAAGATGTGCGGAAAATTGATGAGAGAGATCTGGGTGTTCAAATCCATTGTTCCCTGAAGGTGGCAACGCAGGTCAATAGGGTGGTCAAGAAGGCATATGGCATGCTTTCCTTCATTGGACGGGATATTGAGTACAAGAGTTGGCAGGTCATGTTACAGTTGTATAAAACTTTGGTTTGACCACATTTGGAGTACTGTGCACAGTTCTGGTTACCACATTACCAAAAGGATGTGGACACTTTGCAGATGAGGTTCACCAGGATGTTGCCTGGCATGGAGGATGCTAGCTATGAAGCGAGGTTGAATAGCTTAGGATTATTTTCATGAGAAAGATGGAGATTGAGGGGAGACCTGGTTGAGGTCTACAAAATCATGAGAGGTATAGACAGGGTGGATAGCAAGAAGCTTTTTCCCAGAATGGGGGCCTCAATTACTAGGGGTCATGAGTTCAAAGTGAGAGGAGGAAAGTTTAAGGGAGATATGCGTGGAAAGTTCTTTACACAGAGTGTGGTGGGTGCCTGGAACGCGTTGCCAGCAGAGGTGCTAGACGCAGACACGTTAGCGTCTTTTAAGATATATTTGGACAGGTACATGGATGGGCAGAGAGCAAATGGACACAGACCGTTAGAAAATAGATGACAGGTTAGACAGAGGATCTTGCTTGGTGCAGGCTTGGAGGGTTGAAGGGCCTGTTCCTGTTCTGTAATTTTCTTTGTTCTTTGTACAAGAATGATCTCAGAGATAAAAGACTTGTTATGTATGGAGCAGTTGAGGACTCTGGTTCGGAACTCAATGGAGTTTAGATGGATGAGGGGGAAATCTGATTGAAACTTAGAATACTGAGGGATCTGGATAGAATGGATGCGGATATATTTCCATGAGTTGGAGAAGCTAGGACCCAAGGGCACTGCCTCAGAGTGAAAGGACAATCCTTTAAACTGAGATGAGGAGGAATGGCTTTAGCCAGAGGGTGGTGTAACTGTGGAAATCATGCTGCAGAAGGCTGTGCAGGCCAATTCATTGAGTGTATTTAAGACAGAGATAGATAGGCTGTTGATTAGTAAGAGAATGAGGGGTTATGGGGACAAGGCAGAAGAATTGGGCTGAGAAACATATCAGTCATGACCAAATGGCGTAGCAGACCTGATGGGCTGAATTGCCATAATCTGCTCCCATGCCTTGAGGCCACAGAGTCATAGAGGTTCACAGCATGGAAACAGGTCCTTGGCCCAAATTGTCCATGCCCCCAAGTGTTCACAATTAATCTAGACACTTTTGCCCAAGTTTGGTCCAGCTCACCCCAAATCTAGTCCATCCATGTACCTGTCCAAATGTTTCTTAAGTGACAAGATTGTACTCGCGTCCACCAATACCCTTACACCAACACCCTCTGTGTGGAAAATTTGCCCCACTGGACCCTTTTGTATCAACTCCCCTTTCACCTTAAACCTATGACAGGGGGCGTTGCTGAGAAGCAACTGAGGAGGATTCTGGGAGGAGTCATCTCAGTCACAGACCAAGAGGGGAACGCAGAAGAACTGGTATCAGATGGTGCAAAATGGCATCCAATAGAGCCTGCTGCTGAGCAGTGAGTGAGAAGGATTCTGGTCACTGCCCAAGAACAAATACAAGGAAGGAGAGCGATAGCAGACTGGACATTTCTGGAGCAGCCATTTTGAGAAGTGCTAATTTATGGTTGCAGTGCTGCTGGAGGGTTAATTATAGGCTTAAGTGAATAGGCTTTGGTGAGGAGGCCCATCAGTGGTAAGGAAAGGTGATAGCAGGAGGAGCAAACTACTGCAGCTGTGCAAGACATGAGGGTGAGGGAGAAGGAGAAGGAGAAAGAAGCTGAACCATGAAGCCACAGTCGGCAGGTAAGTGAGTGACTGGTGAGTAGTTTTTCTTCTCTCCTATTTTCTCTTGGTTTTGCTGTTGTTGTTGTTGTTAAGCTAGCTTAGGGGCTAAATCATGGCAGGAGATCCCAGACACATGTCATGCTCCTTCAGTGCAATGTGAGAATTCAGGAGCCTCACATGTTTTTTGCTGCAGCAGCAGGTGTGGTGAGAGCGAGGACCAGGGGGCTGCCCGGAGGTAAGTTCTTCATTTCGGCAGCGGAGCTGAGTGGAAATGGTCGAATTGCGCTCTTGGAAGGTGAGTGAACTGATATATGTGGGAGTGGCTTGAAAGATGGTGCAGGAGGGAGGGGATCAGATTTTTGGGACATTGGAACCGGTTCTGAAGAAGATGGGACTATTACAAATTGGACGGTCTACACCTGGGCTGGACTGGAATCAATGTCCTTGGGGGTGCTTTTGCTAATGCTGTGGGGGAGGGTTTAAACTAATGTGGCAGGTTGATGGGAACCAAATATTGGACAGAAAGGAGGTAGTAACGAAAGCCTGTAGGGAACTAGGTAATGCAGTCAGCGTGATTAAAGGGAATAGTAGTCGGAGAGCAGATGAACACAAAGGGACAGGTGGTCTGAGGTGCATTTGTTTTAATGCGAGAAGTGTACTAGATAAGGCAGATGAGTTTAGGGCTTGGATCGGTACCTGGAAATATGATGTTATTGCTATTAGTGAGACGTGGTTGAGGGAAGGGCATGATTGGCAACTATATATTCCAGGCTATAGATTCTTCAAGTGGGATAGAGAGGGAGGTAAAAGGGGTGGAGGAGTTTCATGACTGGTCAAAGAGGATATCACAGCCACACTGAAGGACGGCACTATAGAGGACTCGAGCAGTGAGGCAATATGGGTAGAACTCAGAAATAGGAAGGATGCAGTAACAATGCTGGGGCTGTACTACAGGCCTCCCAACAGCCAGCGTGAGATAGAGGTACAAATATGTAAACAGATAATGGAAAGGTGTAGAAGAAACAGGGTGGTGGTGATGGAAGATTTTCATTTTTCCCAACATTGACTGGGATTCACTTCCTGTTAGGGGTTTAGATTGAGCAGAATTTCACCGGACCTGAAATGTTAACTGTTTTCTAATTCACAGATGCTGCCAGACCTGCTGAGGTTCTCCAGCAACTTTTTGTTTTTGTTCCTGATTTACGGCATCCACAGTTCTTTTCGTTTTTCTTTAGTCCGTACACGTGACCTGGTCAGTCCGTACACATGCCTGATCAATCCATACAGGTGACCCTAATTTGCCATCCTGACTTTGAAATACATTACCATTCCTTCACTATCACTGGGTCAAAAATCCTGGAATTCTGTCTCTAACAATGTTATGGGTCTGAATACAGCAGGGAGCCTGCAGAGGTACAAGATGCCAGCTCAACATAACCTTAGAACATAAGATCCAGGTGCACGAATAGACCATCTGGCTTCTTGAGTCTGGTCCGCCATTCGATTAAGATCATGGCTGATCTTTTCATGGACTAAGCTCCAGTTACCCGCACACACCATAACTTTTAATTCCTTTACTGTTTGAAGAATTACCTATCTTAACTTTAGGACAAGTCCCCAGGTTCGGATGGGATCTATCCCAGGTTGCTGAGAGACGCGAGAGAGGAAATAGCTGGGGCCTTAACAGATATCTTTGCAGCATCCTTAGACACGGGTGAGGTCCTGGAGGACTGGAGACTTGCTCATGATGTCCCCTTGTTAAAGAACGGTAATCCACATAATTTTCGACCGGTGAACGTGACATCAGTGGTTGGGAAGCTGCTGGAGAAGATACTGAGGGATATGATCTATTCCCATTTGGAAGAAAATAGGCTTATCAGTGATAGGCAGCATGGTTTTTTGAAGGGAAGGTCATGTCTTACCAAGTTGATTGATGAGGGAAAGGCTGTAGATGTCATATACATGGACTTCAGTAAGGCGTTTGATAAGGTTGCCCATGGCAGGCTGATGGAGAAAGTGAAGTCATATGGGGTCCAGGGTGTGCCAACTAGATGGTTAAAAAACTGGCTGGGCAACAGGAGACAGAGAGCAGTAGTAGAAGTGATTTTCTCAAAATGGAGAACTGTGACCAGTGGGTTTCCATAGGGATCTGTGCTGGGACCACTGTTGTTTGTGATATGCATAAATGATGTGGAGGAAGGTGTAGGTGGTCTGATCAGCAAGTTTGCAGATGACACTAAGATTGGTGGAGTAGCTGATAGTGAAGGGGACTGTCAGAGATTACAGCAGAATATAGATAGATTGGAGAGTTGGGCAGATAAATGGCAGATGGAGTTCAATCCAAGCAAATGCGAGGTGATGCATTTTGGAAGATCTAATTCAAGAGCGAACTGTGGTAAATGGAAAAGACGAGCGGAAAATTGATAAGAGAGATCTGGGTGTTCAAATCCATTGTTCCCTGAAGGTGGCAACACAGGTCAATAGGGTGGTCAAGAAAGCATATAGCATGCTTTCCTTCATCGGACGGGGTATTGAGTACAAGAGTTGGCAGGTCATGTTACAGTTGTATAAGACTTTGGTTCGACCACATTTGGAGTACTGTGTACAGTTCTGGTTACCACATTACCAAAAGGATGTGGATGCTTTGCAGAGGATGTTCAGCAGGATGCTGCCTGGTATGGAGGATGCTAGCTATGAAGAGAGGTTGAATAGATTAGGATTATTTTCATTAGAAAGACAGAGATTGAGGGGGGACCTGGTTGAGGTATACAAAATCATGAGGGGTATAGACAGGGTGGATAGCAAGAAGCTTTTTCCCAGAGTGGGGGACTCAATTAATAGAGGTCATGAGTTCAAAATGAGAGGAGGAAAATTTAAGGGAGATATGCATGAAAAGTTCTTTACACAGAGGGTGGTGGGCACCTGGAACGCATTGCCAGCGGAGGTGGTAGACACAGACACGTTAGCATCTTTTAAGATATATCTGGACAGGTACATTGATGGGCAGGAAGCAAATGGACACAGAGCGTTAGAAAATAGATGGCAGGTTAGACAGAGGATCTCGATTGGTGCAGGGTTGGAGGGTCGATGTTGTGCCGTGGAATAATCCCACTCCAAAAATAAAATAACCTAACCTACATTCCCCTCAATTCACTGCTGTCCATGTGCGTGCCCAGCAGTCGCTTAAATGTCACTAATGACTCCGCTTCTATGACGATCACTGGAAAACTATTCCATGCGCTCACAACTCTCTGGGTGAAGAACCTCCCTCTGATGTCTCCTCTATACCATCCTCCTAACGCCTTAAAACTATGACCCCTCGTAGCAGTCAATCCTGCCCTGGGGAAAAGTCTCTGGCTATCGACTCTATCCATGCCTCTCATTACCTTGTACACCTCGATCAGGTCACCTCTCTTCCTCCTTCTCTCCAGAGAGAAAAGTCCGAGCTCAGTCAACCTCTCGTTGTAAGACAAGCTCTCCAGTCCAGGCAGCATCCTGGTAAACCTCCTTTGCACCCTCTCCAAAGCCTCCACTTCTTTCCTATAATAGGGCGACCAGAACTGGATACAATAATCCAAGTGTGGCCTCACCAGGGTTTTGTAGAGCTGCAGCATAATCTCGTGCCTCTTAAACCCGATCCCGCTGTTAATGAAAGCCAAAACACCATCTGCTTTCTTAACAACCTTATCCATCTGGGTGGCAACTTTGAGGGAGCTATGCACTTGAACACCAAGATCCCGCTGTTCCTCCACACTGCCGAGAATCCTGCCTTTAATCCTATATTCAGCATTTAAGTTCGACCTTCCAAAATGCATCACTTCGCATTTATCCAGGTTGAACTGCATCTGCCATTTCTCAGCCCAGCCCTGCATTCTGTCAATGTCTCGCTGAAGACTGCAATAGCCCTCGATACTATCAACGGCACCTCCAACCTCCATCAGCAAACATACTAACCCACCCCTCAACCTCCTCATCCAAGTCATTTATAAAATCTACAAAGAGCAGAGGACTGGAGGATAGCAAATGTGGTTCCCCTGTTCAAGAAGGGGAGTAGAGACAACCCTGGTAATTATAGACCAGTGAGCCTTACCTCAGTTGTTGGTAAAGTGTTGGAAAAGGTTATAAGGGATACGGTTTATAATCATCTAGAAAAGAAGAAATTGATTAGGGATAGTCAGCACGGTTTTGTGAAGGGAAGGTCGTGCCTCACAAACCTTATTGAGTTCTTAGAGAAGGTGACCAAACAGGTAGATGAGAGTAAACCGGTTGATGTGGTGTATATGGATTTCAGCAAGGCGTTCGATAAGGTTCCCCACAATAGGCTATTGTACAAAATGCTGAGGAATGGGATTGTGGGAGATATAGCAGTTTGCATTGGAAATTGGCTTGCTGAAAGAAGACAGAGGGTTGTAGTTGATGGGAAATGTTCATCCTGGAGACCAGTTACTAGTGATGTACAGCAAGGGTCGGTGTTGGGTCCACTGCTGTTTGTCATTTTTATAAATGGCCTGGATGAGGGCTTAGAAGGATGGGTCAGTAAATTTGCAGACGATACTAAGGTCAGTGGAGTTGTGGATAGTGACGAAGGATGCTGTAGGTTGCAGAGAGACATAGATAAGCTGCAGAGCTGGGCTGAGAGGTGGCAAATGGAGTTTAATGCAGACAAGTGTGAGGTAATGCACTTTGGTAGAAGTAACCAGAAGGCAAAGTACAGGGCTAATGGTAAGATTCTTAGTAGTGTAGATGAGCAGAGAGATCCATGTGTGTCCATGTACACAGATCCTTGAAAGTTGCCACCCAGGTTGACAGGGCTGTTAAGAAGGCATACAGTGTTTTAGCTTTTATTAATAGAGGGATCGAGTTCCGGAACCAAGAGGTTATGGTGAAGCTGTATAAAACTCTGGTGCGGCCGCACTTGGAGTATTGTGTACAGTTCTGGTCACCGCATTATAAGAAGGATGTGGAAGCTTTGGAAAGGGTGCAGAGGAGATTTACTAGGATGTTGCTTGGTATGGAGAGAAGGTCTGACGAGGAAAGGCTGAGGGACTTGAGGCTGTTTTCATAAGAGAGAAGAAGGTTGAGAGGTGACTTAATTGAAACATATAAAATAATCAGAGGGTTAGATAGGGTGGATAGGGAGAGCCTTTTTCCTAGGATGGTGACGGTGAGCACGAGGGGGCATCGCTTTAAATTGAGGGGTGAAAGATATAGGACAGATGTCAGAGGTAGTTTCTTTACTCGGAGCGTAGTAAGGGAATGGAACGCTTTGCCTGCAACAGTAGTGGATTCGCCAACTTTAGGTACATGTCAGTCGTCATTGGACAAGCGTATGGACGCACATGGAATAGTGTCGGTTAGATGGGCTTGAGATTGGTATGACAGGTCGGCACAACATCGAGGGCTGAAGGGCCTGTACTGTGCTGTAATGTTCTATGTTCTATGTTCTCACAGAGCCCTGCATGACACCACTCAGCACTGACCTCCAGGCAGAATATTTACCATCTACAACCACTCTCTGCCTCCTGTCAGCCAACCAGTTCTGAATCCAGTCGGCCAAATCACCCTGTATTCCATACCTCCTGACTTTATGAATGAGCCTGCCGTGGGGAAACCTATCAAATGCCTTGCTGAAGTCCATGTCCACCACATCCACTGCTCGACCCTCGTCAACCTGTCTCGTGACTTCCTCAAAGAACTCAATAAGATTTGTAAGGAATGACCTGCCCCTCTCAAAGCCATGCTGACTCCCTTTAATCATGCTATGCTTTTCCAAATAGTCATAAATCCTATCCCTCAGAATCCTTTCCAAAACCTTGCTGACTACAGACGCAAGACTGACTGGTCTGTAATTTCCAGGGATTTCCCTATTCCCTTTCTTGAAAAGACGAATGACATTTGCCACCCTCCAATCTTCCGGTACGACTCCCGTGGAGAGTGAGGAAGCAAAGATCTTCGCCAGCGGCTTAGCAACCTCCTTTCTCACTTCCTGGAGCAACCTAGGATAAATCTGGTCTGGCCCTGGGGACTTATCAATCTTAATGTTTGCCAAAATTTCCAGCACATCAACTTCCTCAATCTTGATCTGTTCAAGCCTGTTTTCCTGCTCCTCAAAGTTCTCATTCACAACAAGGTCCCTTTCCTTAGTGAAAACCGAAGCAAAAAACTCATTTAGGGCTTCCCCTATCTGCTTAGACTCCACATACAACTTCCCTACGCTATCCCTGATAGGCCCTACCTTCTCCCTGATCATTCTCTTATTCCTCACATATGAGTAAAATGCCTTCTGGTTCTCCCTAATCCTTCCTGCCAAGCCTTTTTCGTGCCCCCTCCTGGCCCTCCTCAGTCTACTTTTGACCTCCTTCTGAGCAAGCCTGTAATCCTCAAAAGCTGTGCTCGACAATTGCTTCCACCACCTTACGTAAGCTGCCTTTTTCTTTCTGACAAGAAGCACCTCTGTACCGGTCATCCAAGGCTCCTTAATCTTACCCCTTGTTACCTGTCTCAGAGGAACAAATTTATACATCACTCGCAACAACTGCACCTTAAACAGCCTCCACATGTCTGCTGTGCCCTTTCTGTGGAACAATTGCTCCCAATCTGTACTTCCCAAATCCTGCCCGATAGCGTCATACTTTCCTTTACCCCAGTTAAATATCTTCCCCTGGTAACTGCTCCTTTCCCTTTCCATGACTATGGTAAATGTGAGGCTGTTGTGGTCACTGTCGCCAAAGTGTTCTCCCACCACGACATCTGACACCTGTCCTGGCTCATTGCCGAGCACCAAATCCAAAATGGCCTCCCCCCTCATCGGCCTGTCCACATACTGAGTAAGGAAACCCTCCTGAACACACCTGACAAAACCGGCTCCATCCAAACCATCTGCACTAAGGAGGTTCCGGTCAATATTGGGAAAGTTGGAGTCACCCATAACAACAACCCTGCAACGTTTGCACTTTTCAACAATCTGCCGGCCAATTAGTTCTTCGATCTCCCAACTGCTATTTGGGGGTCTGTAGAAAACCCCCAATGAGGTGACTGCTCCCTTGCTGTTCCTAACTTCCACCCATACTGACTCAGTCGACAAACCTTCCTCGGTAACCTCAGTAGACGAGTCCTCATCAAAAGTTCTTTCAGCCACCGTTATACTGTCCTTGACTAACAAACCCACACCTCCCCCTCTTTTACCACCTTCCCTGACCTTAATGAAAGATCTAAATCCTGGAACCTGCAACATCCATACCTGACCCTGCTCTATCCATGTCTCTGAAATGGCCACAACATCGAAGTCCCAGGTACCTATCCAAGCTGCAAGCTCACCTGCCTATTCCAGATGCTCCTGGCATTAAAGTAGACACACTTCAACCAGCTTGCTGTCTGCCAGCACACCCCTGTGACAGTGAGGTCCTGGCCATGACCTCCCTACGCTCATCCTCCTGTGTGATAGGACTGCACCTCAATTTCCCATCCCCCTTCTGAGCTAGTTTAAATCCACCCGAATAGCACTAGCAAATTTCCCACCCAGGATATTAGTGCCCCTCTGGTTCAAGTGGAGACCGTCCTGTTTGTAGAGGTCCCACTTTCCCCAGAATGAACACCAATTGTCCATGTACCTGAAGCCCTCCCTCCTGCACCATTCCTGCAGCCACGTGTTCAGCTGAAATCTCTCCCTGTTCTTTGCCTCGCTGTCACGTGGGACGGGTAACAATCCAGAGATGACCACTCTGTTTGTTCTAGCTCTCAACTTCCACCCTAGCTCCCTGAAATCCTGCCTGACATCCCTATCCCTCTTTCTACCTATGTCGTTGGTGCCTGTGTGGACCACGACTTGGGGCTGGTCACCCTCTCCCCTCAGGACCCTAAACACACGATCCGAGACATCACGGACCCTGGCACCTGGGAGGCAACACACCAACCGTGAGTCTCTTTTCGTTCCCGACAAACCTTCTATCAGTCCCTCTAACTATTGAGTCCCCAATGACTATTAGCGGTTGTAAACTATCAAAGACATTTTTAGAGTCATTCTAAGATTTTGAGTAATTTTAAGTGGTCCCCAACTCCGAATCAGCTATGTAATTATAAACAATTGCAGTGCCAGCACTGATCCGTGAGGCACACCACAAGTTACTGTTAGCCGACCAGAAAATCACTCTGATTTGATTCTCGCATGAGAATTCCTAGAAGCTTGGCATTCCAACCGGAACTCCATCATCAAACACATTGATTTGGAGCCAATCTACCATCCCCTGAGAAAAAGAACAGGAAATGACATCACCAACCCAAGGAAACCTAACCAGATAAATAGAAAGCGGGATATAACACCAGCGCTTTGTCAGAGGCTCACTGTTGATGTTACCTAGAATGGTGACGAAATGTCTGAAAACTAACCTTCCAGCTCAGCAAGCAATTTCACATCCAGAAAATCACTCATTTATTCCCACTCTTTGCTTCCTGTTGATTAACCAATCCCCAGTCCATGTCAGTACATTGCCTGCGACGTCATACACCTCTGTCTTATGCAGCAGCATTTTGTGCAGCATCTTGTCGAATGCTTTTTGGAAATCTAGGCAGACCACATCTACCGTGTCCCTGTTGTCCACCACGTTGCTTATAATGTCTTCATAGAATTCCAATAAATTAGTCAAGCAAGACCTGCCTTTCATGCAACTATGCTGTGTCTGCCCAATGGAACAATTTCTATCCAAATGTTTTGCTATTTCTTCCTTGATAATAGATTCAAGCATTTCCCCCCCTACAGAAGATTAACTAACCAGCCTATAATTCCCCATCTTATGTCTGCCTCCTTTTTAAAACAGTAAATCATATTGTTTTCCAATCTTCTGGAACTGCCCCAGAGTCCAGCAAATTTTGGTAAATTACCATGAGCGCATTTGTTAGTTCTCCTGCCATCTCTTGTAGTACCCTGGATGCATTCCATCAGGGCCAGGAGCCTTGTCTACCTTTAGCTCTATTAGCTTACCCTACACAATCTCTTTCACGATAATGATCTTGCGTAGGTCCTCACTTGTGTTAGTCTCCTTGTCATCAATTACTGGCAGGTTATTTGTGTCCTCCACTGTGAAGACCGACCACAAACTACCTGTTCAATGTTGCAGCTGCTTCCTCAACCCCATTATTAAATCCTGCTTCTCTTCCTCTAAAGAACCAATGTTTACCTTAGCCACGCTTCTTCATTTTATATATTTATCAAAACGTTTGGTACCTGCCTTTATATTTCTGAGCTAGTTTAATCTCATAATCTATCTTACTTTTCTCTGTAGCCATTTTTGTGGCTTTCAATTGACCTTTAAAGATTTCCCAGTCTTCTAGTTTCCCACTGGTCTTTGCCACTTTGTATGCCTTTTCTTTCAATTTGAAGCCTCCTTTATTTCATTAGACTCCATGACTGATTACCCCTTTTCCTACTGTCCTTCCTTTTCACCTTCTCAAGGGCATCTAAGGACAGGCAATAAATGCTGACCAGGCAGCGACATCCACATCTCATGGGTGAATAGTAAAAAAAATCTCTGCTCATCTGATGGTCCCATCATCCCACATGTGTATGTGTGTGTTTGAATTTTAAAGGGTATAGCTCAAATTTGAATATTTGTAATTAATCTGTTTTTAACATATAGTATCATAGAGCCATACAGCACGGAAACAGATTTTTGGTCCAACTCATCCAACACCGACAACCCATCCCAATCTGACTTAGTCCCATTTGCCAGCATTGCCCATATCCATCTAAACCCTTCCTAATCACATACCCATCTAGATACATTTTAAGTGTTGTGATTGTATCCACCTCCACCATTTCCTCTGGCAGTTCATTCCATATTGCACCACCCTCTGCGTAAGACTGTTTGTTACAATAACTGCAGGGAGTCAGTTAGCAAACTTGGCGGAGTATGTGTTCAGAGGTAACAAGGTGTAGAGCTGGATGAACACAGCAGACCAAGCAGCATCAGAGGCATGGGAAAGCTGACATTTCAGGTCTGGACCCTTCTTCAGAAGTGGGGAGGGGAAGGGGGCTCTGACATAAATAGAGAGAGGAGGAGGCGATGATAGAAGGTGGATAGAGGAGCAGATAGGTGTAGAGAAGACAGACAGGTCAAGGAGGCGGGAATGATGCCAGAACAGGTGAGTGTAGGTATGGAGTTGGAATGGGGGTTGGTCAATGAGGAGGGAGGGGTGGGCAATGTTCAATTTCCACAGTCGCTGACAATGCCATGAAGGACTCTCCTTCTCAACATCACCCTTCGCCTAGTGTGGAGACCGTCAGGTTAAACCACCACCAGTCATCTGGTGGAACCTTTCATTATAAATAATAGTGTTTTTTTAGGTTAATCAATTACATCTGGTGCTAGTTTGCTAGTACCTGTCCTGGGAGTGTTTGAAGGGGGACAGTGTAGAGAAAGCTTTACTCTGAATGTAACGCTGTGGTGTCTCCGTCCTGGGACTTTTTGATGGGGATGGTGTGGAGCTAACTGTGTAGAGGGAACTTCATTCTGTGCTTTAACTCCTGCGCTTTAACTACACTGGAAATATTTGATGGGGTCAGTGTAAAGAGATTTCTTCTTTAATTAACCCTGTGCTGGCCCTATCCTGGGAGTGTATGATTGCGACAGTGTAGAGAGGGCTTCACTCTGTATGTGTATCTAACCCTGTGCTGTCCCTGTCCTGGGAGAGTTTGATTGAGACAGTGTAGAGAGGGTTTCACTCTGCATCCGTATCTGTATCTAACGCTGTCCCTATCCTGGGAGAGTATGATTGAGAGGAAGGTGAGTAAATTGTTCTTTAATTATTGAGTGTTACTCACCAGTGAAATCCCACATTGTGAAATTGTGTACTGTAGTGTGTATTTCAGCCATAGACTGGTTCAGCATACTTATTTTTTGATTCAGAAGTCCTAGGTGAGTGTCCTGAATATTTTGCAACATTCCAGAGTGGATCTGCAGCGTGGAATTTAATTCTCTTTGACAGTTCCACAGGCTGGAGACATGTCTGTTTAAACCTTCTTTGATTTTGTCTAGACTCTGGGACACTGAATCCAACTTGACACAGATGGTCTCCAGTTTGGACACTCGTTGTCCAAGTCCTTCATTAGAGTCCCTGCATTCATCTATTTCCACCACTATGCGGTTATTGAACTTGTCCAACTCCTTCTGAAAATTTATGAACTTATTGTTATTTTCTTCAATGTGATCAGTCATCTCTTCCTCAATCCTGCTGATGTCTGTAATCAGCCTATCGGTACTTTCAGAGAAAGTTGTGTTCAAGATATTTGTGTTGTGGCTCTGCTGGTGAACAAAATCTTGAAGGACATTCAAGGTGCTATTGATTGAATTGAAAGTCAGAATGACATCTTTCAACTCCCCCTGCATTGAGCCAAGATCAGAACCCAAGCTGCCACCAAACATTCCAAACCTGCCGAGAGTCTTGTTGAAGGTTTCCACTTTAAACAGCAGCTCTTTATAATATTTGGCAGGTTCTCTGAGCTCCTCCTTTAACCTGTTTAATTCGTCCTGAGTTGTTGAGCAAATGGAGCTGCAGTTATACTCAGAGTGGCCAGCTTTCTCCTTCAGTTTCTCCAATTCTTCAGTTAGTTTATTAACTCGCACATTAATTTCACTCCTATGCAGAAGGACTTCATCTTTCATGGTATTGCATTCTGTAACACTGGTTTCGATTGCATGTTGTACCTTGTTCTCCAAGTCCCGGAGATTGGAGCTGATTAAGTCCATGTGTTCCACATTAGAATGTAACGTTGTCCTTAATTGTTCAACATCCTGTCCAAACTGATGCAGCATGTTCTTGAATGAATTATCTCCTGTAGTAAGGTTATGAATGTTCGACCCAATGTTTTGAATGTCAGCCTCATTTTTCACAACCTTCCTCTGGAGCTTGGTTAAACTATCCAACATTTCAGACGTACTTTGGTCATCATGTGTGACAGTGACATGGGGAGGGCTACAGATCTGTGCACAGCCATTGACAGCTCTTTGCAGCTTGGATTCCAGGTCATACACATTTGATGTCACTGTCAACAGGCTTTCTCTATCTGTTCCCACAATATTCTTTAACTTTGCAATGTCCTCACCTAAATTACTGACTGTGTCTCGCACCCAATCATCAAAAACTGTACCATTGCCCACAACAGACACTATTGCATTGACTCTCTCTTCATTCCCATGGATTCTGCCTGAAAATTCATGCCTCAGATTTTTCAGATGTGCCATGATGCGCTTTTCAAGATTTTTCTCACTTTCGTTCAGTCTTCGTTCAATCTGTTGGAATCGTTTGTGGAACTGATCATTCCATGGAGTGTTGACTGAGGATAAGCCAGGAAGCTGATGGTCCAACCTCTGATTCAAAACTCCCACCATATCCGATAGGGATGTGAGCTTCTGTTCCACATCCTTCACCTTTGTTTTTGTGCTGTCTATTTCCGCACAGCAAAGGCTTCCCCTAGATCCAGGCATCTCACTTATGTGCTTATGAATGCTTTCTATTTGATGCCTGTTGTGTTGCTCAGTGGCATTGAATATCCTGCCCAGTTCACGAAGCCTCTGCCTGTCCTCCTCCTGCTGTTGTCGGAGGAGCTCAACGTCAGCTCGACAGGAGAAGCAGGAGTTTTTTACCCGGCGTTCCACCTCCCTCACCAGCTCTTCCTTTAGATCTGACCATTTCTGGCCAGTCTCAGAGTAGCCTCCAGCACCACCAGCTGGTTTGATTGTGTTTAAAAGGTTAATCTCACCATCATGCTCCCTTACCCGGTTATCAATCTGATGGAGTTTTTTCTGAATCTCATTGATAGTCTCCTTCATGTCAGGGTGGGATGCAGCATCAGCTGGCTGCCTCCCATTCATTGCTATTTCAATCGCTTTCTGTATTTCATCCTGGAATTTCTCATTCATCCCTCTGATAGTGGACTGAAGATTGTGAATTTCTTGACTCAACTTCTGGATCTTTTCTTCCATCTGATGAGACTTATCAGGATCCATTCTACCTGTAAAAGCATGAAATAGAAAGACACCTGAAACGTTTAGGTGAACAGGGAGTCACCAAGAATTAGTAAAATCCAGCTTGCCATGTTTTGGGGACAAGGCTGAGAATGACATACTGAAGGCTCAGTGCAGGCCAATCCTGAATTCCCACCAACAGGGTGACCCACCTTCAATTGATGAACCTGCTGATGGCCTTGTCCCAGATGGTTTGGGCTGTTGTGGCCTTGGAGAAACAATGTCAGTCTGTCCTGGTGGACCCACCAAACAGTCATCTCCTGAGTAACCATGGCAACACCTCCATTCCATTTCTGTCACCATTTTATATGCAATCTTGTATCGCGGCTTCATGAAGGAACGATAACTGTGAGAGACAAATGGATTGGAAAATTTAAGCACAGATATCCAGTTATGGTCACCCAGTTATAGCAAAGATATTAGGAACAAAAACAAAGTTGCTAGAAAAGCTCAGCAGGTCTAGCAGCATCTGTGGAGGAGAAAAAAGAATTAATGTTTCGGGTCTGGTGACCCTTCCTCCGAACCAGACTCTAAACGTTAACTCTATTTTTCTCCTCCACAGATGCTGCCAGACCTGCTGGTTTTGTTCCTGATTTACAGCATCTGCAGTTATTTTGGTTCTTATATAGCAAGGATATTATTAAGCTGAAGAGGGTTCAGCAGAGATTTACTAGGATGTTGCCGGGTATGGAAGTTTTGAGTTATAAAGAAAGTTTGGATAGGCTGGGACATTTTTCATGTGAGTACAGGAGGTTGAAAGGCAACTTTAGAAGTTAATGAAATAACGAGGGGTATGGAGAGAGTTAATGCTTGTTACCCTTTCCCTAGGATGGGAGATTTCAAGACTAGGGGACACATTTTTTTAAGGTGAGAGGAGAGAGATTTTTAAAAAAATGAGGGACATATTTTTTACACAGAGGGTGATTTGCGTGTGGATGAACTTTCTGAGGAAGTGGTGGATGTGGGTACAGCTACAATGTTTAAGAGACATTTGTCTAAGTAGGTAAATAGGAAAATTTTGGGGGGATATGGGCCAGGGACAGGCAGGTCGGACTAGTTTAATTTGGCATTATGTTCAACATGGACTGGTTGGACTGAAAGGTCTGTTTCTGTGCTGTGTGGCTCTGTGGCTCTATGTAGGAATAAAACAGGTCTACAGTTATGTAGTGATGTTCCATTGAGTTCTTGTTTATGACCATTTCTTTCCTTAAGGATTGGGAGCATCAGGATCTGGTAACATAATTGCATAGAAGGACAGTAGGTCGGCACAACAATGTGGGCCGAAGGGCCTGTCCTGTGCTGTACCGCTCTATGTTGTATTCTTGAAGCTGACAGTGCAGGGTGAGAAAGTGTTAATAAGGTAAGTGGCACCCTGGGCCTCGTAAATAGAGAAATAAAGAACAAAAACAAGGAAGCTGCGAGGCACCTTTATAAAACAGTGGTTTAGCCTCGATGAGAGGACTGTGTCCAAGCCTGGGTGCCAAAGACTGTGAAGAATTTCTTTATTCTTCCTTGGGATGCAGGCATCGCTGGCTGTACCTTAGACAAAGCAGTTTGATTGGCACCACATCCATAAAAACTCGCTGCCTCCACCAGCAATTCAAGAGCAACAGTGTGTACCATTTACAAGATGCACTGAGGAAATTAACTGAGGTTCCTCTGACAGCAGCTTCCAATCTGGCATCTATATCCCAGGCTGGACAGCCATTATTGCCCAGTCCAACTGCCCTTGAGAAAGTCACAGTGAGCCACTTTCTTGAACCACTGAAGTCCATGTGCTGTGGGTAGACACAATGTCATTAGGGAGGGGTATTCCAGGATTTTGATACAGTGACAGTGAAGGAGCGGTTGATGTATTTCCAAGTCAGGATGGCGAATGGCTTGGAGAGGAAGTTCCAATCGTTAATATTCCCATGAGTCTGCTACCCTAGATGTGGCACCAATCAAGCAGGTTACTTTTTCCTGGATGGTGTTAAGCTTATTGTGTGTTGTTGGAGCTGCAACCATCCAGGCAATGGAGAGTGTGCAATTACACTCCTGGCTTATGCCTTGTAGATGGCTTTAGGCAGTCAGGAGTTAAGTTTTCCTGTCCAGAATTCCTAGCTTCTGACGTGCTATTGCTGTCACAGTACTTTTATGGCTAGTCCCGTTTAGTTTCGGTCAATGATAATGCCCCCAGGATGTTCATAGTGTGGGGTTCAGTGATGATGTTCCCATTGAATGTCAAGGGATGATGATTGGATTCTTTCTTGTTGCAGATGGTCACTACCTGGCATTTGTGTGACAGCAATGTACTTCCACTTAGCAACACTTCAAGATAGACTGCTTCAGTATCTTAGGAGTTGCGAATGGTGCTGACCATTCTGCAATCGTTAGCAAATATGTCTCATTTCTGGCATTACAATGGAGGGAAGGTCATTGATAAAGCAGCTGAAGATGGGTGGGCCTAGGGCACTGCCCTGAGGAATTGCTGCAGATTTATCCTAGTACTGTACATGGGCACTAGTACTGTAAATACTCACATCACTGTCCGTGGGCATTGTAGCGGGCCCCATCCACAGGGCTGATATTCTGGTTTGACATATGTTGTTACACCATCCTCAATGATGCAGGACACTATCCGTGTCACTACATAGGCACACCAGTTCCTGTTGAATACAAGGGGAGATATCAGCCCAGTATCCCAGCATCTGGATCCATTATTAACATTCATGCATTTCTAAAACATGTTAGGCAGTGTTTACTAAGAGGATGAGGCAGGTTTGGTGGACGTTATGATGCCAACCCAATTTGATGTAGTTAATCTAAGGGGTATGACTGTCTCCAGAAACACAGCATCCAGATAACTCTCCCCCTCCCTGATGCGTCACAGTGTTCAAAGCTCAGATTCAAGCTCATCAACTATGAGCTGGAGTTCCTCAAACCCCAACCAACACTTGCTGCAGATGTGCTCACTATGGTCCACCAGCTCTCACGTTATGGAGGTGCAACACATCACCTGGCCCTGCATCTCTGTTTTATTTTCTTATTGATTTTATTTTTAACATTGTTCCTACTGTTATTCTAATTTGTAAGCTGTAAATATTTACCAAGAGGGAAATCTGTGCCTAGAGCTGGAGGGTGTTGGTTGGTGTTAAGCAAATACTTCACGACTGTCTTTACTCAGAAAAAGGAGGATGGAGTGCAGAAAATTTGAAAATAACCTTTCATAGATTGTCAAATTAATAGCTATTCCCAACATTGAGCACACAGTTTTCCTGTGATGTCACTTTCTTTTGTGCTGGATCCCCTGGTCCTGAGGTTCATTTTACCCTATAAAAAGACCTTACCAACTACAAAAGCACTTCTTCCCTCTGTACTGAGTTCTCACATTGCCTCCAAATTCCCAAACTATATACTTGGGCCGTGTCTCACTCTAGATGTGATCCCTCCTTCCTGACCACATGCAGCTTACTGGTGTTTTACCTTCTTTATAAGGCCCCTAAATGGGACCTTGTCAAAGGCTTCACTGAAATCCACATAAACTACATCAGGTACACTACCCTCATCTTCATACTTGATCCAGATTTTGATAAACTAAATCAAAATTGTTTGGTACGATCTCCCTTTGACAAAGCCATGCTGACTATCCCTGACGAACCTTACCTCTTCAAGTGAAGACTAAATTTCTTTCTTCAGAATTTTCTCCAATAGTTTCCCTATCATTGAGATGAGACTCACTGGTCGGTAATTCCCTGATTTATCTCTAATCCCCTTCTTGAAAAGTGGAACCACATTAGTTGGCATTTCCCTGTGCCAAGAGCAGAATTTAAAATTTAAGAAATTAAAAGCCCCTGTAATTTCCTTCTTTCCCTCCTGCAAGAGCCTGGGATATGACTCACCTGGATTGGGAGTTTTTCCACTTTTAAACCTGTTAAAACTTTCAGTAGCTCCCCACTCCCCAGGTCAACCTGACAGTCCCCCGTTCCAAATTCTGTGCTGTCATCCTCCATTTCCTGAGTAAAGACAGTTATGAAGTATCCATTTTAAAACTAACCAATAACCTCCAGCTGTAGGCACAGATTTCCCTCTTCGTCCCAAATGGGCTCTATTCTTTCCTTGGTTATCCTCCTCCCCTAAATATAGAACATTTTGGGATAGTCCCTATTTTTGCCCACCAGTTTTTTCATCCTCCGTCTTTGCTTTCCTAATTGCTTTCTTAAGATCTCCCTGCATTTTCTATGCATCAGTAGAACCTCTGTTGATTTGGTCTCTTTCCAACTGCTAAAAGCCTCTCTTTTCCTTCTTATCCAGTCCTGAGCATTCCTAGACATTCAGTGTTGTCTAGGTTTGTTATTTCTACATATCACCCTAAAGATAACATGTTGAACTCATATTCTCCTCATTCTCTTTTTGACTGCCACCCGCTGTTCTGCTGTAGTTTTACTAGAAGTAACTGTTGCCAGTCTACTTTGGCCAGATGCTGTCTTAGTTTAATAAAATCTGCCTTCCCCCAATCCAAAATCCCTTTTTGCAGACCATCTTTTTCCTTTCCCATAATTAAATTTAACTCAAACGAGTGTACAGAGCCAGGGACAGAAGTGGGAGTGACAGACCTTAGGTTTAGTACTGACAGTGATGGGCCTCAGAATCAGAGTTGAGAGTGGAAAATTGTAGGAGATTTCGATCTGATATCTTTTTCCCTCTTTCCATCCACATTTTTCTTAATTCTGCCTTCTCTCCCCACCTCCCCCCAATCCTCAGCATCTCCCTTTCCTTCTCATTTCCTCATTTGCCAATCTCTCCTACACAACGTTTCTGCTCTTATGCTACTTCCTCTCCAACTCATCCCACTCTACTTCTCCTTCTAACCCCTCTCTCTCCCTTTAGTCAATTTCTGGCTAAGTGACATTTTGATCCAGCATCACAGAGGGTTGCTCTCCATGAGGCTGAGTGAATTCCTTTGTCCTGCCATCTCAAACTTGCCTCATTAACAGGCTGCCCTGCCTCTATGGTCGATCTTATTCTATGTTAGCCCAATTCTATCACTGCCGTAGTTGGAAATACTCACCACTCCTGAGCTATCCTGAGATAGATCCATCTTCCCCGGCACTGCACCATCTTTATAAGGCTGTTGCGCACCCCGAGTTCAAAGCTGCCCCGGACTTGGCAGAGAAGGGGACGTTGATGCCCCTCTATGTGGTGGACAGGTTGGTTAGTCGTGGGTATACTGCCAGCCTGGATTGCAGTTACCACCTGGTCAGTGCAGTCTCAGCCTTCTAAAGGAAATCCAGTAAGTAGGTCAAAGACCTTCTCAACTCTGCCAATGTAAGTGCCACCATCTTGTCTCCAATACCACGAGACATTTACTAAGGTGTCTCACACAAGGTTGGTACACCATCACACAGGTTAGGGGTAATACATTAGCTTGGTTAGAGGATTGGTTAACCAACAGAAAGCAAAGTCAGAGGTCACTCAACACCAGGTTATAGTCCAACAGGTTTATTTGAAATCACAAGCTTTCGGTTCACTGCTCCTTCATCAGTGAAGTGAGAAAGCAGAAAGCAGTCGGGATAAATGGGTCTTTTTCTGATTGGTAAGATGTAACTAGTGGGATACCACAGGGCTCAGTCCTTGGGCTCCAAGTGTTTACAATTGAGATTAATGTCTGGGGTGCAGAGATCAAAGGCACTACAGCCACATTTGCAGATGACACTAACAAAAGGTAGAAACACAGGTTGAAATGAAGAAATTTTGTAAATCCTTTATAGTCAGTAGGGTGGGGTTTTTTGATGTTTTAGTGAGGTCTGACTTTTGATTTTTTAAAAATATAAAACCTAAGTACTAAGTTATCCTAGAGCAGTGCTTTTAGAGCAGTAAGACTGTAATATTTTCTGGGTCTGTAGATTAAGGAACAGAAATGGCCTTTAGTAGAGAGAGAGATAATGGGAACTGCAGGTGCTGGAGAATCCAAGATAACAAGGTGTGGAGCTGGATGAACACAGCAGGCCAAGCAACATCTTAGGAGCAGGAAAGCTGACGTTTTGGGCCTAGACCCTTCATTAGTAGAGTGATATGCTCTTTCTGCCAGATGTGGGAAATTAGGGAGAATTTCAATGTTCTAGTGAATGTCTGTAGGGAGTGTGTTTGGTTGCAAATCCTATCGGATCACATGGACTGATTGGAGCGGCAGTTAGAGGCAATGAGGAATTTACAGGAGCCATGGGGCATGATGGATGACAGTTTCAGGAAAGTAGAAAAATTGCATACAGACGGGTAAATGGGGTCAGCTCTAGGAAAGGCAGTTGAGTTTAGCAGGTAGTGCAGGAGTCTCCTGTGACTATCCCCATCTCAAATAAGTATGCTGCTTTGGAAAATGTAGAGGGTGATGGACTCTCATGGGAATATAGCACCGGCAGCCAGGTTTCTGGTACCAAGGCTAGCTCTACTGTAATGAAGGGTATGTCAGATTCCAAAGCATCAATTGTGATGGGAACTCTTTAGCCAGGGGCACAGTTAGATATTTCTGTGGTTGACAGGTAGATATCAGAATGGTGTGTTGCCTCCCTGTTGCCAGGGTCAAGGATGTCTGAGAGGGTGCTCAAAGGGGAGAGTGACCAGCAGGAGGTTGTACACATTGGTACCAACGACATAGGTAGAGAAAGGGACAAGGTTCTGAAGAGAAAATATAGGAAATTAGGCAGGAATTTAAAAAGCAGGTCCACAAGTGTAGTAATACCTGGATTACTCCTGGTGCCACATGCTAGTGACAACAGGAATAGAAGGATAGAACAGATGACCGCATGATTAAGGAGCTGTTGCAAGGGAAAAGGAGTCAGACTTTTGGATCAATGGAATGTCTTCTGGGGTAGAAGTGACCTGTATAACAAGGATGGGTTGCACCTGAATTGGAAGGGGTCAATATACTAGTGGGTTGATTTGTGAGAGCTACCCAGGAGCATTTAAATTAGTAAAAGGCCAGTTTGAGGCACAGAGGTAGTGAGAAAAGAGATATGTTGGTACAGTTGAGAAAAGGAGCAAGTCAAATAATTGAGGGAGTCAAGAGCAAGGCAGAGAATGAGGTAAGACTGATAAATTAAACTGCATTTATTTTAGTGAACGAGGCCTGACGGTAAGGCAGATGAACTCAGGGCATGGTTGGGAACATGAGGCTGGGCTATCATAGCAATTACAGAGACATGAATAGGACCGGCAGCTTAAAGTTCCAAGATGTAGATGCTATCGGAAGGATAGAAAGAGGGGATAGAGTAGCATTTTTGGTTAGGGATAACATTACAGTAATACTTAGGGAGGATGTTCCTGGGACTATGACCAGTATTTGGATGCGACTGAGAAAAAAGAAAGAGAGGATTATCTTATTGGGATTTCACTATAGATTCCTCATTACCTCCCCCCCCCCACCCCCCCACACACAATAGTCAGCGGGAAATCGAGGAACAAACTTATAAGGACATCTCAATTATCTGTAAGAATAATAGGACTGTAACGGTAGGGGCTTTTAACTTTCCAAACACAGACTTAGACTGCAGTGGTGTTAAGGGTTTGGATGGAGTGGAATTTGTTAAATCTGTACAAGAAAATTTTCTGATTCAGTATGTGGAAGAACTTACTGGAGAAGGAGCACGACTTGACCTACCCTTGGGAAATAAGGCAGGGCAAGTGACTGAGGGGTCAGTAGGGAGTATTTTCGGGCCAGTAATCATAAATCTATTAGTTTTAAGTTAATTATGGAAAACGATAGACCAATCTAAAAGTGAAAGTTCTAAATTGGAGTAAGGCCAATTTTGACGGTATTAGGCAAAAACTTGCAAAAGTTGATTGACAGAGGCTATTCACAGATAAAATGCAACCAAAATGCAACATCTCACATTTATCGAAATCAAATTCCATCTGCCAACCCTTGGCCCATCGAATCAAGGTCCCATTGCACTCTGAGGTAACCTTCTTCGCTGTCCACTACACCTCCAATTTTGGTGTCATCTGAAAGCTTACATGCCACTTCTCCTGTGTTCACACCCTAATCATTTATATAAATGATAAAAAGCAGTGGAGCCAGGACAATCCCCATGGAACACCACTGGTCACAAGTCTCCAGTCTGAAAAACAACCCTCTATCTCCTACCATCAAGTCAATTTTGAATCCAAATACATAGAAACATGGAAGATAGGAAAAGGAGAAGGTCTTTTGGCCCTTTGAGCCTGCTCCTCCATTCATCACGGTCATGGCTGATTGTCCAATTCAATACTGTAACCCTGCTTTCTCCCCATAACCTTTGATCCCGTTCACCCCTAAGTGCTCTATCTAGACACCTCTGGAATACATTCAATATTTTGGCATCAACTGCCTCCTGTGGTGATGAATTCCACAGACTCACCACTCTTTGGGTGAAAAAATGTCTCCTCATCTCCATCCTAAATGGTCTCCTCCAAATCCTCAGACTGTGACCCATGGTTCTGGACACAGCCACCATCGGGAACATCCCCCCCCCCTGCATCTACCCTGTCCAGTCCCGTTAGTCTCCATGAGACCCCGCCCTCCTCCTCATTTGTCTGAACTCTCTCAAAAACAATCCCAACGTAGTCAATATCTCCTCATATGTCAGTCCCACCATCCCCGGAATCAACCCGGTAAACCTTTGCTGCACTCCCTCGAGAGCAAAAGGGAGACCAAAGCTGCACATAATATTCTTGGTGTGGTCTCACCAAGGCCCTGTACAACTGCAACAACACATCCCTGCTCCTGTACTCAAAACCTCTCGCAATGAAGCCCAACATACCATTTGCCTTCTTTACCACCTGCTGCGCCTGCATGTGACTGGTGCACAAGGACACCCAGGTCCTGCTGCGCACTCCCCTCTCCCAATTTACAATCTAGCTCTCCCTGAATTCCATGTGATCTCTCCTTGCTAACCAATTTGCCATAAGGAATCTTGTCAAACACCTTGCTGAAAACGTAAGGACAATGTCCACCACTCTGCCTTCACCAATCCTCTTCGTCACTTCTTCAAAAAACTCAATCAAGTTAGTGAGACATAACTTCCCACACACAAAGCCATGTCAGCTATCTCTAACCAGTCCTTGCCTTTTCGAATACATATAACGCCTATCCCTCAGGATCTCCTCCAACAACTTGCACACCACTGAGGACAGGCTTATCAGTCTACAGTTTCCTGGATTTTCCTTACCAGCTTACTTAAATATATAGTACCCTGCTAGCCAACCTTCAGTCTTCCGGTACCTCACCTGTGGCTATAAATGATACAAGAATCTCAGTAAGGGGACCAGCAATCACTTTGCTCGCTTCCCACAAAGTTCAATGGGAGTAAACGATAGGTGGGGATAGAGCCCAAAGAGAGAAGAACAGTTGAACAGACAAAGGAGTAGATAACAGTCTGTCTGGGAGAATGAATATCTGCTAATGGGGAATATTAGTGGCTAACAATGGGTCATGTATAATCGCAGATCAAAGCCTTGGGTGTTGGGGTGGGGAAAGTATGGGGAAGGTGTTCAGTTCCTAAAGTTGTTGAACTCAATACTGAGTCCTGAGGCTGTAGCGTTCCCAAGTGGAAAACGGAGTGCTGTTCTTCTGGCTTGCACTGATCTTTGTTGAAGTACTTCAGCAAGCACTAGACAAAGAAGTTGGACAGGGAACGCAGTGGTGTGTGGAAATGGCAGGCAACTAGAAGCTCAGGATCTCAGGACAAAGAGGGCACGGTTAAGGTAGGTCAAGGGAGAGTGGGGCAGGGCAAGGCAAAGACGCTTTGTGCATTGAAGTAGACATGAGTAAGTGACTATTCAGAGAACTCTGAGATCCACGAGCTGATGCCTGTCTCTGTGACAATGCAGCATCTTTTCAATGAGAGGTTCCAGGGCAGTATTTACAGAACTATACTACATGTGGATCAAGATTTGCCATGATAGTGGCCAGTGTCTGTGGGCTTGGGGTGTGTGTGAAGCTGGTGGATGGCCAGAGGAGCACTCGTTGGGATGGGGGTTGCCCAGTAGCCACTCAGAATTTCATGTCAGGAATCCTTGATGTCTGGCTGCTATCTGCCATGTGGTAGAAAAGGGAGTTGCATATTAATGAGGTGAAATTTGGTGTTAATGAGACAGATACTGAACAGTAATTCCTGGTAATAGGCATTTCACCACTTGCTAGACAAAATCTTATCGCAATGTCTAGAACCAGTTGGGAGTTGCTCTGACGCTGAAAAAAGACTCATACGACTTCTCCCTACAACCCACATCATTCTGGAAATTCAATATTCCAGCTATCAATATTCCAGCTATTCAATATTCCAGCTTGAACCCCTCTTCCCTCCATCTCCTCAATTCACTCTTTCACCCTTTCCCCTGTCTCTACTCCTTCCTCTCTGTCCTTCTCTCCCTCTCCTCATCACCACACCCCTTTCCCACATCCCTCCTCCCCTGTTCTCTTCCCTCACTCCCTCCCTCTCTCCATTTCTGTTTGACTTTCTTGCTTTCTCCCTCTCCCTCTAGCCATTCCCCAATCCTCCTTCTCCCTCTCTCCTCCTCCTCCCCCACTTTCTGTCCCCTTTCCCCATTTCACCTCTCACTCTCTCTTCCCCCTTACCCACCTCTCTTCCTTTGCCCCCACCCACTCTCCCTTTCTCTTTTCCTCCCACACTTCTCACTCAGTGTCTCTCACTCCCCTCCCTCTCTTCTCCTCCTCGCAATCTCCCTCTCCCTCTCTCTCTCCATCTCTATCCACCTTTGTTCCCCACTCCCTTCAATCTGTTCTCCTGACTCTCTCTCAGCCTCCTCTCCCTCTTCCTCCATCTCACTTCTCTATCTTTCACTCCCCTCTCTCCCCCTTTCATCTCCCCTACTTCTTTCTCCATTTCTCCCTTTCCAATTCCTTTCTCTCCCTACCTCACACTTTCCTCTCCCCTTCTTCCCTCCCTCTCTTCCTTCCATTCTCTCCCTCTTCCCTGTTCCCAACTCACCTCTTCCCTTCCCCTCCCATTCCTCTCTCTCCCTCTCCTCTACCCCCACACACTCACCCTTTCCCCCTCACCCCCACCCCTGCCCTCTCTCTCCTCCTCTCCCTTACCTGTGCCTGCTGGTTGCCCTCACTCCGGGCTCCGCCTGGCTGCTGTGTTCCGCGGAGACTGCCGAGTACAGGGGGTATCTTTGGGGATAACTGACCGCCGCAGCCCGCACCAGGATCGACAGGAGGTAGAGAAACTGACAGAGAGCCCTGGCCATGCTCGCAGGCGCTCACCAAACTCTAGTCTCGACAGGGATTCTGGATCAACCGGGATCAACCAGCGCCTGGATCCCTCCCGGGATTCCAGCCACTTCCTGAGAAACTTCTCCAAACTTGGGAAACGTTCCTTTCGATCCTGTGTCGATTATTTCATTCAATGCTCCCTGAAACTTCTCTCCCTCTCTTTTCCCACACTCTGCTTCGTTCTTTGCCTGGGTTTTTTTCTCTGTCACCGTCTCTTTTTCTCTCTCTCCTGCTGCCTTTCCGAAGATTTTCCTCCCTCCCTCCCTCTCTATTTTTCACTCCCTGCTTTCTCTCTCTCGGGGACTCACATCTGGAGCTAATTAATCTCAGCCTCCGGAATGTAAAATATTGCTTCGCTGCCAAAAACCCTTTTTATTCTCGGAAAACCTGAACTCCTCCCATAAGGCTGTCCCAATCCACGGTAAGTACCCCCTTCTGCCTTAATCCTCTTCCCCCCTCTTTCTGATCTCCTGCCCTCTACCCACAACACTCACCCCGCTCCGATCTCTCTGCTGTCTCTCTCTCTCTTTTTCCTCCTGCAAATGCTCCCCCCAATCCTTCTCTCTTCACCCCCCCCCCCCCCGACCCCTTCCCTCCCCCTCTGCCCCTGTCACATTTCACTCCTCCCCCTTGCTAACACTATCCAGTGCCCCTAACATCAACAGACAAAGCTGTGCTTCAGGATATGCCGATGTTAGTGTATTTAATGTCTGAAGTGAGGAGATTCTGGGAAGTAATTCCAGAGTTTAGGGTTTGAACAGCGCAGATGAAGCATGCTGTCCCCCGGTAAAGATCAGAACCCTACCAGAGATGGGGTAAATTAAAACAAACAGCAGAAGAGGGAAGGGGCACAGAAGCCTCCCAGATTGGTAGGACATGGGGAAGTTGCAGAGCAGGTAAGGCCGCTGAGGGATTTGAAAGCAGAATGAGAATTTTAAAATGGAGGCACCAATGGACCTTGCTGTCTCAGCAGGTTCTGTGACCCTTGTCTGATTTCTATTTAAAGGATGACAAACTCCTTCTGCTGTTCTTATGTTTGTTTTGAAATCTCCACATGCTACATTTACTGGAAGCTGATTAAATCTTAGGGGTGTGATTGAAAAAGCCAAGGTTCGATTTCCAGCATCACACTTCAGCCTTGGCCAGTACTTTCATGATGAAGGGGGCCCCAGGGAAAGTTTATGGAGCTTTAATCTGTGACCAAGAGGAAGAACAGAGTCTGTATTGTAAGCACAGATAGCTAAGCCAGACAGACAGACATCCTGAGAAGCACATCAGGATTGACCGAAATGGAACTCCCATTGAGGAACAAAGCCTTCAGCTCAATGCTGGCACAGTTACACCTTCATTGTCTCTGTTACACTACTGTTCCACAATTCCTTTCGCAAGTCAATTTCTCCTGCCATTTATTTTCTTTTAGTTGTTAATTTATTGAGCATTTATTGTTGATCCCTAACTGCCAGTTGAATTGATTGGTTTGCTTGGGCCATTTCAGAGAACACAGTGTGGAAACAGACTCTCCCTCTACTTTCTGGAGAGACCACTCTCTTCGGGACTCCCTTGTCTGCTCCACACTCCCCTCCAACCCCACCACACCCGGCACTTTCCCCTGCAACCGCAGGAAGTGCTACACTTGCCCCCACACCTCCTCCCTCACCCCCATCCCAGGCCCAAAGAAGACTTTCCACATCAAGCAGATGTTCACCTGCACATCTGCCAATGTGGTGTACTGCATCCGCTGCTAGCAAAGTGTGGAGCGGATGAACACAGCAGGCCAAGCAGCATCTTAGCAGCACAAAAGCTGGCATTTTGGGCTAAGGATCTAGGCCTGAAACGACAGCTATTGTGCTCCTAAGATGCTGCTTGGCCTGCTGTGTTCATCCAGCTCCACACTTTGTTATCTCAGATTCTCCAGCATCTACAGTTCCCATTATCTCTCCACTGCATCCGCTGTACCCGTTGTGGCCTCCTCTACATCGGGGAAACCAAGCGGAGGCTTGGGGATCGCTTTGCAGAACACTTACGCTCAGTTCACAATAAACAACTGCACCTCCCAATCGTGAACCATTTCAAATTCCCCTCCCATTCCTTAGATGAGATGTCCATCCTGGGTCTCTTGCAGTGCCACAACGATGCCACCCGAAGGTTGCAGGAACAGCACCTCATATTCCGCTCGGAAACCTTGTAGCCCAATGGTATCAATGTGGACTTCACAAGCTTCAAAACCTCCCCTCCCTCCACTGCATCCCAAAACCAGCCCAGCTTGTCCCTGCCTCCCTAACCCGTTCTTCCTCACACCTATCCCCTCCTCCCACCTCAAGCCACACCTCCATTTCCTACCTACTAACCTCATCCCATCTCCTTGGCCTGTCCGTCCTCCCCGGACTGACCTATCCCCTCCCTACCTCCCCACCTATACTCACCTCTACAGGCTCCATCCCCGTCCCTTTAACTTGTCTGTCTCCTCTCCACCTATCTTCTCCTCTATCCATCTTCAATCTGCTTCCCCCTCTCTCCCTATTCATTTCAGAACCCTCTCCCCCTCCCCCTTTTCCGATGAAGGGTCCAGGCCCGAAACATCAGCTTTTGTGCTCCTAAGATGCTGCTTGGCCTGTTGTGTTCATCCAGCTCCACACTTTGTTATTTCAGTCCAACTCGTCCACATCGACCAAGTTTCCTAAACTGAACTAGTCCAACTTGTCTGCATTTGGTTCGTATCCCTCTACAGCTTTCGTAAAAATGTACCTGTCCAAATGTCTTTTCTAGATTGTATTGCGCCCACCTCTACCATTTCCTCTAACATTAAGGGTCTTCCACTCTGTTGTGGGTCTGGAGTCACATGTAGGCCAGACAGGGTGGCAGGATAGCAAATTTCCTTTCTTAAAGGACATTAGTGAACCAGATGGGTTTCTAAGAACAAAAAACAGCGGTGACATGATTTGTATGAGGCTACTTTTTATTGAATTCCCCAAAGCATTAGCCTGGGGTTCTGCATTACAAGCACAGTGACATTGCCACAATGCAGCTGCATCCCTACAGCTTCTTTTCCCCCCGCATTTAGAGGCCATCTCCCAATTCTTGCTTGATGCCCCCTATCCACTTCCACCCAGCACCTCAGCTGTTCATGGACATGTTAATGATTTAGATGAGGGAACTAGATGTAATATCTCAAAATTTGCAGATGCTACAAAGCTGGATGGTAGGATGAACTGTGAGGAGGATGCATAGATGTTGCAATGTGATTGGGACAAGCTGAATGAGTAGGCAAATGCAAGGCAGATATAGTTTAATGTAGATGAATGTGAGGTTATCCAATTTGATAGGACCGGAAGGCAGATTATTATGTGAATGACAGTAAGTGTGAGACAGGGAGAATGATCAGTGAGATCTGGAATAGAAATTATGGGAACTGCAGATGCTGGAGAACCCGAGATAACAAGGTGTAGAGCTGGATGAACACAGCAGGCCAAGCAGCATCAGCAGAGCAGGAAGGCTGATGTTTCGAGCCCAGGCCCTTCATCAAAAACAGATCTGGATGTCCTTGAGCACCAGTTGCTGAAAGTAAGTGCACAGGTGCAAAAGGCAGTGAAGAGGCCTTCATTGCACAAGGACTTGAATACAGAAACAAGTTTATCCTTGGAAACCCCAATACACTAAAGATATTCACCCTGTTTCTGATCCACACATAAACCAGATCTTCCAATGGCTATATTTGTTAGTCTTATGTGGATTCCATTCTCTACTCCCACTATCCATGTCATTTCACTCCACACAGGAATATAAAACTATAAAAAGAGGGAGCAGGTGTAGGCCATTTGGCCCACCCACTCTGCTGTATAATTCAATAAAGAGCATGGCTGATTTGGTTGTGGCATTCAGGAAATAATAAAAGGTACTTTTGCCCTTCCAATAATTATTGACCAAAAACATGTTTAACTCAGTTTTGAATATATTCAACAGTGTAGTCTCTGCTGCTGTCCGGGCAAGAGAATTCCAGATGTTAACAATTATCCAGAAGAAGTTCTTCATCATCTCTGTCTTAAATGGGAGTCTTTTCATCTCTAAACTGTACTGCCTCGTTCTAGATACCCCCACGAGATGAAAGATTTCCGTAGTCACCATCTCAATCCCATCAAGGCCCTTCAGAATCTAATATATTTCAATAAAATCACCCTTCATTCTTCCGAACTCTAATGAGCATTGTCCCAAAACAGCCAAATGAAGAGTATCCGAACTGCTCCCAATGCAAGAACATCCCTTCTGAAATAAGGAGACTCTAACTGTATAATTATACACCAGGGTCAGTCTCAGCAATACCCTGTATGGTTGTAGTAAGACTTCCTTTCTTTAACACTCCATTCCTCCCCACAAAAAACAGCTACATTCCATTTGTTTTGCTGTATCAGCAAGCTAATTGCTTTTTTGCAATTCATGTATAAGGACACCCTGATCCATCTTTAATGCAGTATTCTGCAGACTCTTATAAAAGTCATATTCTGCTTTTCTGTTGTATCTGCCAATCTTCACATTTTCCTACAATGTATTTGAAGTGGAAAACTTTTGTCCACTCTTACATCTATTTGCATCCCTGTGCAGACTCTGCATTGTGCATTTAATGATGTGGACATCACTAACATTTGTTACCCATTCTAGCTGTGAGAAAGTGGAGGTGAGCTGTGACAAAACAACTTGTCTCCTTATCATTAATACAGATTCTAAATACAGTAGTTAACAAGTCAGCACTGATCCCTGGGGCACTCCACTAATTAGTCTGCCAACTGAAAACTCCACTTATCTCAAAATAATAAAACGTGAGGCTGGATGAACACAGCAGGCCAAGCAGCATCTCAGGAGCACAAAAAGCTGACGTTTCGGGCCTGGAACCTTCATCAGAGAGGGGGATGGGGAGAGGGAACTGGAATAAATAGGGAGAGAGGGGGAGGCGGACTGAAGATGGAGAGTAAAGAAGATAGGTGGAGAGAGTATAGGTGGGGAGGTAGGGAGGGGATAGGTCAGTCCAGGGAAGACGGACAGGTCAAGGAGGTGGGATGAGGTTAGTAGGTAGATGGGGGTGCGGCTTGGGGTGGGAGGAAGGGATGGGTGAGAGGAAGAACCGGTTAGGGAGGCAGAGACAGGTTGGACTGGTTTTGGGATGCAGTGGGTGGGGGGGAAGAGCTGGGCTGGTTGTGTGGTGCAGTGGGGGGAGGGGACGAACTGGGCTGGTTTAGGGATGTAGTAGGGGAAGGGGAGATTTTGAAACTGGTGAAGTCCACATTGATACCATTAGGCTGCAGGGTTCCCAGGCGGAATATGAGTTGCTGTTCCTGCAACCTTCGGGTGGCATCATTGTGGCAGTGCAGGAGGCCCATGATGGACATGTCATCCAGAGAATGGGAGGGGGAGTGGAAATGGTTTGCGACTGGGAGGTGCAGTTGTTTGTTGCGAACTGAGCGGAGGTGTTCTGCAAAGCGGTCTCCAAGCCTCCGCTTGGTTTCCCCAATGTAGAGGAAGCCACACCGGGTACAGTGGATGCAGTATACCACATTGGCAGATGTGCAGGTGAACCTCTGCTTAATGTGGAATGTCATCTTGGGGCCTGGGATAGGGGTGAGGGAGGAGGTGTGGGGGCAAGTGTAGCATTTCCTGCGGTTGCAGGGGAAGGTGCCGGGTGTGGTGGGGTTGGAGGGCAGTGTGGAGCGAACAAGGGAGTCACGGAGAGAGTGGTCTCTCCGGAAAGCAGACAGGGGTGGGGATGGAAAAATGTCTTGGGTGGTGGGGTCGGATTGTAAATGGCGGAAGTGTTGGAGGATGATGCGTTGTATCCGGAGGTTGGTAGGGTGGTGTGTGAGAACGAGGGGGATCCTCTTTGGGCGGTTGTGGCGGGGGCGGGGTGTGAGGGATGTGTTGCGGGAAATACGGGAGACGCGGTCAAGGGCGTTCTCGATCACTGTGGGGGGAAAGTTGCGGTCCTTGAAGAACTTGGACATCTGGGATGTGCGGGAGTGGAATGTCTTATTGTGGGAGCAGATGCGGCGGAGGCGGAGAAATTGGGAATAGGGAATGGAATTTTTGCAGGAGGGTGGGTGGGAGGAGGTGTATTCTAGGTAGCTGTGGGAGTCGGTGGGCTTGAAATGGACATCACTTACAAGCTGGTTGCCTGAGATGGAGACTGAGAGGTCCAGGAAGGTGAGGGATGTGCTGGAGATGGCCCAGGTGAACTGAAGGTTGGGGTGGGAGGTGTTGGTGAAGTGGATGAACTGTTCGAGCTCCTCTGGGGAGCAAGAGGTGGCGCCGATACAGTCATCAATGTACCGGAGGAAGAGGTGGGGTTTGGGGCCTGTGTAGGTGCGATAGGGTTAGGGTTAGGCCATCTTCCGCACCTGCACAGGCCCCAAACCCCACCTCTTCCTCCGGTACATTGATGACTGTATCGGCGCCGCCTCTTGCTCCCCAGAGGAGCTCGAACAGTTCATCCACTTCACCAACACCTTCCACCCCAACCTTCAGTTCACCTGGGCCATCTCCAGCACATCCCTCACCTTCCTGGACCTCTCAGTCTCCATCTCAGGCAACCAGCTTGTAACTGATGTCCATTTCAAGCCCACCGACTCCCACAGCTACCTAGAATACACCTCCTCCCACCCACCCTCCTGCAAAAATTCCATTCCCTATTCCCAATTCTTCCGCCTCCGCCGCATCTGCTCCCACGATAAGACGTTCCACTCCCGCACATCCCAGATGTCCAAGTTCTTCAAGGACCGCAACTTTCCCCCCACAGTGATCGAGAACGTCCTTGACCGCGTCTCCCGTATTTCCCGCAACACATCCCTCACACCCCGCCCCCGCCACAACCGCCCTAAGAGGATCCCCCTCGTTCTCACACACCACCCCACCAACCTCCGGATACAACGCATCATCCTCCGACACTTCCGCCATTTACAATCCGACCCCACCACCCAAGACATTTTTCCATCCCCACCCCTGTCTGCTTTCCGGAGAGACCATTCTCTCCGTGACTCCCTTGTTCGCTCCACACTGCCCTCCAACCCCACCACACCCGGCACCTTCCACTGCAACCGCAGGAAATGCTACACTTGCCCCCACACCTCCTCCCTCACCCCTATCCCAGGCCCCAAGATGACATTCCACATTAAACAGAGGTTCACCTGCACATCTGCCAATGTGGTATACTGCATCCACTGTACCCGGTGTGGCTTCCTCTACATTGGGGAAACCAAGCGGAGGCTTGGAGACCGCTTTGCAGAACACCTCCGCTCAGTTCGCAACAAACAACTGCACCTCCCAGTCGCAAACCATTTCCACTCCCCCTCCCATTCTCTAGATGACATGTCCATCATGGGCCTCCTGCACTGCCACAATGATGCCACCCGAAGGTTGAAGGAACAGCAACTCATATTCCGCCTGGGAACCCTGCAGCCTAATGGTATCAATGTGGACTTCACCAGTTTCAAAATCTCCCCTTCCCCTACTACATCCCTAAACCAGCCCAGTTCGTCCCCTCCCCCCACTGCACCACACAACCAACCCAGCTCTTCCCCCCCCACCCACTGCATCCCAAAACCAGTCCAACCTGTCTCTGCCTCCCTAACCGGTTCTAACTCTCACCCATCCCTTCCTCCCACCCCAAGCCGCACCCCCATCTACCTACTAACCTCATCCCACCTCCTTGACCTGTCCGTCTTCCCTGGACTGACCTATCCCCTCCCTACCTCCCCACCTATACTCTCTCCACCTATCTTCTTTACTCTCTATCTTCGGTCCGCCTCCCCCTCTCTCCCTATTTATTCCAGTTCCCTCTCCCCATCCCCCTCTCTAATGAAGGATCCAGGCCCGAAACGTCAGCTTTTGTGCTCCTGAGATGCTGCTTGGCCTGCTGTGTTCATCCAGCTCTGCACCTTGTCATCTCAGATTCTCTAGCATCTGCAGTTCCTATTATCTCAGAGTCAGTCTCCTCAAGTGAGGAGGTACTAAATCTCCTGGTTATATGTTTTCTCATATATACCCCTAAACAACTTCCTTACAGCAGTAATGCTCATTTTACCCCACAGCACCTGTGTTATGTGTGTGTGAGTGCAGGAGTTCGTAAAAACACAAAGTACAAGATAATCTTATTCAACATTTCCACCATGAGGTAAAACACCCATGCGGCCAATGAACCAATAACAAGCAAAGCTCAGAATGAACAATGCTTATGTGGAAAAAGTGAAGGGGAGGGTAGGGATCGAATTAAAAGAGAGTTAAGAACATAAAACATAGAACAGTACAGCACAGAACAGGCCCTTCAGCCCACGATGTTGTGCCGACCATTGATCCTCATGTATGCACCCTCAAATTTATGTGACCATTTGCATGTCCAGCAGTCTCTTAAATGACCCCAATGACCGTGCTTCCACAACTGCTGCTGGCAACGCATTCCATGCTCTCACAACTCTCTGTGTAAAGAACCCGCCTCTGACATCCCCTCTATACTTTCCTCCAACCAGCTTAAAACTATGACCCCTCATGTTAGCCATTTCTGCCCTGGGAAATAGTCTCTGGCTATCAACTCTATCTATGCCTCTCATTATCTTGTATACCTCAATTAGGTCCCCTCTCCTCCTCCTTTTCTCCAATGAAAAATGTCCGAGCTCAGTCAACCTCTCTTCATAAGATAAGCCCTCCAGTCCAGGCAGCATCCTGGTAAACCTCCTCTGAACCCTCTCCAAAGCATCCACATCTTTCCTATAATAGGGCGACCAGAACTGGACGCAGTATTCCAAGTGCGGTCTAACCAAAATTTTATAGAGCTGCAACAAGATCTCATGACTCTTAAACTCAATCCCCCTGTTAATGAAAGCCAAAACACCATATGCTTTCTGAACAACCCTGTCCACTTGGGTGGCCATTTTAAGGGATCTATGTATCTGCACACCAAGATCCCTCTGTTCCTCCACACTGCCAAGAATCCTATCCTTAATCCTGTACTCAGCTTTCAAATTCGACCTTCCAAAATGCATCACCTCGCATTTATCCAGTTTGAACTCCATCTGCCACCTCTCAGCCCATCTCTGCATCCTGTCAATGTCCCGCTGCAGCCTACAACAGCCCTCTATACTGTCAACGACACCTCCGACCTTTGTGTCATCTGCAAACTTGCTGACCCATCCTTCAATCCCCTCATCCAAGTCATTAATAAAAATTACAAACAGTAGAGGCCAAAGGACAGAGTCCTGTGGAACACCACTCACCACTGACTTCCAGGCAGAATATTTTCCTTCTACTACCACTCGCTGCCTTCTGTTGGCCAGCCAATTCTGTATCCAGACAGCTAAGTTCCCCTGTATCCCATTCCTCCTGACCTTCTGAATGAGCCTACCATGGGGAACCTTATCAAATGCCTTACTGAAGTCCATATACACCATATCCACAGCTCGACCCTCATCAACTTTTCTAGTCACATCCTCAAAGAACTCAATAAGGTTTGTGAGGCATGACCTACCCCTCACAAAGCCGTGTTGACTGTATTTGATCAAGCCATGCTCTTCCAGATGGTCATAAATACTATCCCTCAGAATCCTTTCTAACACCTTGCAGACGACAGACGTGAGACTTACTGGTCTGTAATTGCCGGGGATTTCCCTATTTCCTTTCTTGAAGAGAGGAATTACATTTGCCTCTCTCCAGTCCTCAGGTACAACTCCAGTGGAGAGTGAGGATGCAAAGATCCTCGCAAGTGGCGAAGCAATTGCATTTCTCGCTTCCCAAAGCAGCCGAGGACATATCTGGTCCGTGCCTGGCGACTTGTCAATCTTAATGTTTGACAAAATTTTCAGCACATCAGCTTCCTCTATCTCTATCCATTCCAGCATGCACACCTGCTCTTCAAAGGTTTCATTCACTACAAAGTTCGTTTCTTTCATAAAGACAGAAGCAAAAAACTCATTAAGGGCTTCCCCTACCTCCTCAGACTCCACACACAAGTTCCCTGTGCTATCCCTAATCGGCCCTACTCTTTCTTTGATCATTCTCTTATTCCTCACATAAGTGTAAAATGCCTTTGTGTTTTCCCTAATTCGTTCTGTCAAGCCTTTCTTGTGGCCCCTCCTGGCTCTCCTCAGACGATTTTTGAGCTCCTTCCTTGCCTGCCTGTAATCCTCTAGAGCTGAGCTTGACCCTAGCTTCCTCCACCTTATGTAAGCTACCTTCTTCCTTTTGACGAGAAGCTCCACCGCTCTCGTCATCCAAGGTTCCTTTATCTTACCCCTTCTTGCCTGTCTCAGAGGGACATATTTACTCATCACTCCCAACAACTGTTCCTTAAACAGTCTCCACATGTCTATAGTGCCCTTACCGTGGAATAATTGCTCCCAGTCCATGCTTCCTAACTCATGTCTAATCGCATCATAGTTTCCTCTTCCCCAATTAAATATCCTCCCATTTTGCCTAATCCTCTCCTTCTCCATAGTTATGTAGAATGTGAGGCAGTTATGGTCACTATCACCAAAATGCTCTCCCACCACAAGATCTGATACCTGCCCTGACTCGTTTCCGAGCACCAAGTCTAGAATGGCCTCTCCCCTCGTCGGCCTGTCAACATACTGCGTTAGGAAACCCTCCTGAACACACCTTACAAAAACAGCTCCATTCAAATCTTCTGCTCGAAGGAGGTTCCAATCAATATTAGGAAAGTTAAAGTCAGCCATTACAACAACCCTATTACGTCCGCACTTTTCCAAAATCTGCCGACCTATGCTTTCTTCAATCTCCCTGCTGCTATTGGGGGGCCTGTAGTAAACCCCTAACGAGGTGACTACTCCCTTGCTGTTCCCAATTTCCACCCATACTGACTCAGTAGGCAGATCTTCCTCGACAATGGAAGCTTCTGTAGCTGTGATACCCTCTCTGATTAGTAGTGCTACACCCCCTCCTCTTTTTCCCCCCTCCCTATTCTTTTTAAATGCTCTAAACCCTGGAAGATCCAGCAACCATTCCTGCCCCTGAGAAACCCATGTCTCTGTTATGGCCACAACAACATAGCACCAGGTACTGATTCATGCTCTAAGTTCATCACTTTTATTCCTGATACTCCTTGCATTAAAGCAAACACACTTTAACCGATCCCTTGGTTCCTTCCCAGGAAAATCCTTCCCACTGGCTGGTCTACCTCTTGCTACTGCCTCACCTGCATCAACTCTCACCTCCGGTATACAGCTCAGGTTCCCACCCCCCTGCCATACTAGTTTAAACCCTCTCAAACTACCCGAGCAAACCTTCCACCCAGGACATTGGTCCCCTTCCAGTTCAGATGCAACCCATCCTTCTTGTACAGGTCCCACCTTCCCCAGAAGGCATCCCAATTGTCTACATATCTGAAGCCCTCCCTCCTACACCAGCTGCGTAGCCACGTGTTCAGCTGCACCCGCTCCCTGTTCCTCGCCTCACTATCTCGTGGCACTGGTAGTAAACGAGAGAACACTACTCTGTTTGTCCTGCTTTGCAGCTTCCATCCTAACTCCCTGAAAGCACTTTTTATATCCTCAATCCTTTTTCTGGCTATATCATTAGTGCCAATATATAACACGATTTCTGGCTGTTCGCCCTCCCCTTTTAGAACCTTATACACCCGATTGGAGACGTCCCGGACCCTGGCACCAGGGAGGCAACATACCTTCTGGGAATCCCGATCCTGACCACAAAATCTCCAGTTGATTCCCCTAACTATCGAGTCCCCTACCACGAGTACTTTTCTATTCTGCCCCCTTCCCTTCTTTGCCACAGTGTCAGGCTCAAGGGAAATTAAGCACCCACATCCCCTGTAGCACCCACCTCTCCCAAAAGGCATCAAGAGTGTCAGTTGATGCACGTGCTCCCTCTCCAAGCACACCCAGGCTTGAATGTACCTGCAGAAGAGGGGCAAACAGTCGGCTGTAATGACCCCCTCTACAGTAGACCCACGAGGAGGTCCTCTGACCTGCCCACTCCCCTCTGCACCAAGTGCCCAAAGATCAGGAACATGGGGCTGAAGTCCAACAAAAATGACAAACAAATGGTCTTAAGGGAACTGAAAAGGGAGTGCAAACACCCGTATCCAATATCCACATGGTTCACACACTCCACAATGTCACCAAACAGACATTAGGGCTGAAGCCTGTGACCCACTACAATCCATGGCACTGCTTCGTGCAACACCCTCGCCACCAGATCCCTGAGGAAAAGGGGTGTGTACCCACACGGAGGGCCCTCCACTGGAGAACCCCCCCTCCCTACCCGATGGTAAATGGGCACGGCAGTGGATGAGGGAGAAGAGGTGGGCAGTGTGCAGGAGCAATCTGTGCAGGGCTTGCCATTTTATATCTTTAAAAGACACAAAAATGACACTCTGGAGCTGACTGAGATTGTGGGGCACATGCTCCTGGGAGAGAATTAAAGTTCTGTACCTGGGTGTTCTCGAACCACCAACCATATAGTTTACAGCTGAGCCATAGAAACTGGCATCTCCTGGTTATACTGGTCAGCCCGGGCTTCCCTGATTGGCCCGGGTTAACAAACCCTCTCGAGGATCTCGTAGTTGACAAGATCCAGCTGGTTCCAATCACTGCAGGCACCTTGTCAAATATTATTTCGAAATCCAGCTGCACCACAATTACTGGTACCTTTCATCCACTCTGCATGATATATCCTTAAAAAGCTCTAACAAATTTGCCAAATATGATTTCCCTTTCACAAGACTGCACAGAAAATATGAGGTTGTATTATACAGAACATATAGAACATTACAGCACAGTACAGGCCCTTCGGCCCTCGATGTGCCGACCTGTCATACCGATCTCAAGCCCATCTAACCTACACTATTACGAATTTCTGAATGTCCCGCTACTGGCTTCTTAATAATGGATTCCAGCATTTTCACAAAGACGCACATTAACTGGTCTATAGATTCCTACACTGGCCTCCCTGGTCAGGATAGCAGCAGGGTAAGCCATTCCATTTGGAGCTCCACTCTGCTCACCACTTCCCTTTCCATTCCCTTTCTGTTTCTCTTCTCCTTCTCTCTCCTCTCTGCAATCATTCTATACCACTGCCCAAACCCCCCGACATTTTAACTACCTACTTAAAGTGTTGGCAAAGAGCTGGGCTTAAACCAGGAACCATGTGGCACAAGCTGAATGCACAGGCATTGTCCTGCAGCAACGGCAGATCAAACGTGGGCCAGAGTGACAGCGGGAGATAAAGACTGGGCAGTGAGAGTGGGGATGGTGAGGGGGAAGTGGGCAGTGAGAGTGGGGACGGTGAGGGGGAAGTAGGCAGTGAGAGAAGAGACGGTGAGGGGGCAGTGAGAGTGGGGACGGTGAGGGGGCAGTGGGCAGTGAGAGTGGGGACGGTGAGTGGTCAGTGGGCAGTGAGAGTGGGGACGGTGATGGGGCAAGTGAGAGTGGGGATGGTGAGGGGTCAGTGGGCAGTGAGAGTGGGGACGGTGATGGGGCAAGTGAGAGTGGGGATGGTGAGGGGTCAGTGGGCAGTCAGAGTGGGGACGGTGAGGGGGCAGTGGGCAGCGAGAGTGGGGATGGTGAGGGGGCAGTGAGAGTGGGGACGGTGAGGGGACAGTGAGAGTGGGGACGGTGAGGGGGCAGTGGGCGGTGAGAATGGGGACGGTGAGGGGGCAGTGGGCGGTGAGAGTGGGGACGGTGATGGGGCAAGTGAGAGTGGGGATGGTGAGGGGTCAGTGGGCAGTCAGAGTGGGGACGGTGAGGGGGCAGTGGGCAGCGAGAGTGGGGATGGTGAGGGGGCAGTGGGCAGTGAGAGTGGGGACAGTGAGGGGGCAGTGAGAGTGGAGACGGTGAGGGGACAGTGAGAGTGGGGACGGTGAGGGGGCAGTGGGCAGTGAGAGTGGGGACGATGAGGGGGCAGTGGGCAGCGAGAGTGGGGATGGTGAGGGGGCAGTGGGCAGTGAGAGTGGGGATGGTGAGGGGTCAGTGGGCAGTGAGAGTGGGGACGGTGATGGGGCAAGTGAGAGTGGGGATGGTGAGGGGTCAGTGGGCAGTCAGCGTGGGGACAGTGAGGGGGCAGTGGGCAGCGAGAGTGGGTATGGTGAGGGGGCAGTGGGCAGTGAGAGTGGGGACAGTGAGGGGGCAGTGAGAGTGGGGACGGTGAGGGGACAGTGAGAGTGGGGACGGTGAGGGGGCAGTGGGCAGTGAGAGTGGGGACGGTGAGGGGGCAGTGGGCAGCGAGAGTGGGGATGGTGAGGGGGCAGTGGGCAGTGAGAGTGGGGACGGTGATGGGGCAAGTGAGAGTGGGGATGGTGAGGGGGCAGTGGGCAGTGAGAGTGGGGACGGTGAGGGGGCAGTGGGCAGCGAGAGTGGGGATGGTGAGGGGGCAGTGGGCAGTGAGAGTGGGGATGGTGAGGGGTCAGTGGGCAGTGAGAGTGGGGACGGTGATGGGGCAAGTGAGAGTGGGGATGGTGAGGGGTCAGTGGGCAGTCAGAGTGGGGACAGTGAGGGGGCAGTGGGCAGCGAGAGTGGGTATGGTGAGGGGGCAGTGGGCAGTGAGAGTGGGGACAGTGAGGGGGCAGTGAGAGTGGGGACGGTGAGGGGACAGTGAGAGTGGGGACGGTGAGGGGGCAGTGGGCGGTGAGAGTGGGGACGGTGATGGGGCAAGTGAGAGTGGGGATGGTGAGGGGTCAGTGGGCAGTCAGAGTGGGGACGGTGAGGGGGCAGTGGGCAGCGAGAGTGGGGATGGTGAGGGGGCAGTGGGCAGTGAGAGTGGGGACAGTGAGGGGGCAGTGAGAGTGGGGACGGTGAGGGGACAGTGAGAGTGGGGACGGTGAGGGGGCAGTGGGCAGTGCGAGTGGGGACGGTGATGGGGCAAGTGAGAGTGGGGATGGTGAGGGGGCAGTGGGCAGTGAGAGTGGGGACGGTGAGGGGGCAGTGGGCAGCGAGAGTGGGGATGGTGAGGGGGCAGTGGGCAGTGAGAGTGGGGACAGTGAGGGGGCAGTGAGAGTGGGGACGGTGATGGGGCAAGTGAGAGTGGGGACGGTGAGGGGGCAGTGGGCGGTGAGAGTGGGAACGGTGAGGGGTCAGTGGGCAGTGAGAGTGGGGACGGTGAGGGGGCAGTGGGCAGTGAGAGTGGGGACGGTGAGGGGGCAGTGGGCAGTGAGAGTGGGGACGGTGAGGGGGCAGTGAGAGTGGGGACGATGAGGGGTCAGTGGGCAGTGAGAGTGGAGACGGTGAAGGGGCAGTGAGAGTGGGGACGGTGAGGGGACAGTGGGCAGTGAGAGTGGAGACGGTGAAGGGGCAGTGAGAGTGGGGACACTGTGGGGTCAGTGGGCAGTGAGAGTGGGGATGGTGAGGGGGCAGTAGGCAGTGAGAGTGGGGACGGTGAGGGGGCAGTGGGCAGCGAGAGTGGGGATGGTGAGGGGGCAGTGGGCAGTGAGAGTGGGGACAGTGAGGGGGCAGTGAGAGTGGGGACAGTGAGGGGGCAGTGGGCAGTGAGAGTGGGGACGGTGAGGGGTCAGTGGGCGGTGAGAGTGGGGACGGTGAGGGGGCAGTGGGCAGTGAGAGAGGAGATGGTGAGGGGGAAGTGGGCAGTGAGAGTGGGGACGGTGAGGGGGCAGTGGGCAGTGAGAGTGGGGACGGTGAGGGGTCAGTGGGCGGTGAGAGTGGGGGCGGTGAGGGGGCAGTGGGCAGTGAGAGTGGAGATGGTGAGGGGGAAGTGGGCAGTGAGAGTGGGGACGGTGTGGGGGCAGTGGGCAGTGAGAGTGGGGACGGTGAGGGGGCAGTGGGCAGTGAGAGTGGGGACGGTGTGGGGGCAGTGGGCAGTGAGAATGGGGACGGTGAGGGGGCAGTGGGCAGTGAGAGTGGAGACGGTGAGGGGGAAGTGGGCAGTGAGAGTGGGGACAGTGTGGGGGCAGTGAGTGTGGGGACGGTGAGGGGGCAGTGGGCAGTGAGAGTGGAGACGGTGAGGGGGAAGTGGGCAGTGAGAGTGGGGACAGTGTGGGGGCAGTGGGCAGTGAGAGTGGGGACGGTGAGCGGGCTGTGGGCAGTAAGAGTGGCAATATTTCAGCAATAGTACTAAAGACTTGTTCCAGAACTTGCCACGCCCCTATCCAAGCTGTTCCAGTACAGTTACAACACTGGGATCTAGCTGACAATGTGGAAAATTGCCCAGATATGTCCTGTATACAGCAGGACAAATCCAACTCAGCTAATTATGCCCCATCAGTCTCCCCTCGATCATCACTAAAGTGATGGAAGGTGTCAGTAACAGCGCTATCGAGCAGCACCTGCTCAGCAATAACCTGCTCAGTGACGCCCAGTTTGGGTTCTGCCAGGGCCACTCAGCTCCTGACCTCATTACAACCTTGGTTCAAACATGGACAAAAGAGCTGAATTCCAGAGGGTGAGGTGAGAGTGACAGCCCTTGGCATCAAGGCCACATTCAACTGTCTGGCATCAAGGAACCCCAGCTATACTGGGAAAAAGGGCATCATGGGGCATATACTCTGGAGTCATGCCTGGCACGTTGGAAGATGGTTGTGGTTGCTGTGGATCTGTCACCTTCGCTCCAGGGCATCTCTGCAGGCGTGCCTCAGGGTAGTGTCCTAGGCCCAACCATCTTCAGCTGCTTCATCAAAGACCTTTCCTCCATCATAAGGTCAAATGTTAGCATGTTCACTGATGATTGCACAATGTTCAACACCATTCGTGACTCCTCAGATACTGAAGCAGCACGTGTACAAGGAATTACAGCGATGAAGAGTCCTGATCTGAAACGTCAACTCTCCTACCCCTCTGATGCTGCATAACCTGCTGTGTTCCTCCAGCTCCACATTGTATTGACTCTTGACTCCGGAATCTGCAGTTCTTGCTATATCCGTGTGCAGGGAATTAGGGGTTATGGTGAGCAGTCAGGTAAATGAAGGTGAGTCCATGAAAAGATTAGTCATGATCATATTGAATGGCGAAGCAGGATCAATGAGCAAGATAGCCTACACCTGTTCCTAATACTTGTGGCCTTATATTCAAATGCAACAAAATCTGCACGATATCCAGGCTTGGGCTGACAAGTGGCAAATAATATTTATGCCACACAAATGGCAGGTAATGAAAATCTCCAAGAAGAGATAATCTAATCATCACCCCCTGGCATTCAATGGTGTTGTCATCTCTGAATCACCCATTATCAATTTTCTTGGAGTCATCGTTGACCAGAAATTAAACTGGACTCAACACATAAACACCTGCGTGGCTACAAGAGCAGGTTAGGGTTAGGATTACTGCAGCAAATAATTCTCCTCCTGACCTCTCAAAGACTGCCCGCCACCTACGAGGCACAAGTCAAGCACATGATGGAATACTGCCTTCTTGTTTGGATAAGTGCATCTCCAACAACACTTAAGAAGCTGGACACCATCCTGGATGAAGCAGCCCATTTGACTAGCACCACATCCACAAATATCTATTCCCTTCACCACTGACACTTGGTAGCAGCAGTGTGTAATATCTACAAGATGCACTGTAAAAATTCAATAAAGATTCTTATACAGCACCATCCAAGCCCATGACCACTACCATCAAGAGGGACAAGTGCAGCAGATACATGGGAGCACGGTCCCTGCAAGTTTCCTCCAAGCCACTCACTGTCCTGATTTGGAAATATATCCATTCCTTCACTGTGGCTGGGCCAAAATCCTGGAATTCCCTTCCTAATGGCATTGTGGGTCAACGCACAGCAGATGGGCTGCTGCGGTTCAAGAAAGCAGCTCACCAGCAACTTCTTAAGGGCAACTAGGGACAAGTAATAAATACAAGGCACAACAAATATGAATAATACAATGTAGTTTTTACTGTATTTACATGGTTTGCTCGTTTTCTCTCTATTTTCTTTTTAGTAATTTGTTACAAATTTTCAAAACTTCCTAGACATTCTTGGCCACCACTGATCCACATCAGCTCCACGGATCCTTCTCAATTGTTTTTCTTTCCCAATGGAATATGTTTGTTGTTGTGAGTTCTGAAATATCACCTTAAATGCCTGCTACCTACTCCCTCTCCGTAATCCTACTTTTCACCCTTTCTTCCCATTTCAAGTCATCCAAATCTGCCTTCATTCTTTGTAATTGCATTTTTGAAGTTTCACTTTCAGATTTTGCACCCTTATACAGAACATGGCCCAAAGGATCCCATTCCCTGATTGCTTAGAGAGCATAAATAAAAGCCAAATGAACTGCTGATGCTGTAAATCAGGAACAAAAACAAGGCTCCTGGAAAAACATCTGTGGAGGAGAAAACAGAGGTAACGTTTCGGCTCCGGTGACCCTTCCTCAGAACTGGAAATGTCAAATGTCACAGAAATTTGAGGGTGCATACATGAGGATCAATGGTCGGCACAACATTGTGGGCTGAAGGGCCTGTTCTGTGCTGTACTGTTCTATGTACTATGTTCTATGTTCTAAATACCATGGCCATTGATATAAGGTGTGTAGGGAAAGTTTAAAGGAGATGTGTGAGGTAAGTTTTTTTACATAGACCTTGGCAGGTGATTGGAAAGTACTGCCAGGAGAAGAAGTGGTAGAAGAGATATAATAACAAAGTTGAAGGGGCATTTAGACAGATACATGAACCGGCAGAGAATAGAGGGATATGGACCACATGCAGGCTGATGGCCAGCATAGACTGCTTGGATGAATGCCTATTCCTGTGCGACACTGTTCTATGTTCCTATTCAAGAACCTATCTTTATCTACCTTGAATACACACACTTAACTTGACCTCCACAGGTCTCTTTGGCAATAAGTACCACTGATTCATCACTCTCCAACAGGAACAATTCTTCTTCATCTCAGTTCTAAATGGTCATCTCTTCGCTCTGAGGCAGCGCCCTCGAGTCCTAGTCTTTCCTGCTAGTGAAAACATCTTCTCCACTTCCACTCTAGCCAGGCCTTTCAGTGTTCTGTAAGTTTCAATCAGATCCCCCCTCATCCTTCTAACGTACATCGAGTACAGAGACAGAGTCCACAAGCACTCCTCATACAACAAGCGCTTCATTCCCTTGATCATTCTTGTAAACCACTTGTGCAGCCCCTCCAAAGCTAGCACATTCTTCCTTAAATATAGGGCCTAGAATTGCTCACAATATTCCAAGTATGGACTGACCAGAGCCTGAAACAACCTCAGAAGCATATCTCTGCTTGTGTTCTATTCTTCTTGAAATGAATGCCAACTTTGCATTTATCTTCCTAACTGCCAACTGATCCTGCATGTTAACCTTCAGAGAATCCTGAACTAGGACTCCCAGGTTTCTTAAACATAGAACATAGAACATTACAGCACAGTACAGGCCCTTCGGCCCTCGATGTTATGCTGACCTGTCATACCGATCTCAAGCCCACCTAACCTACACTATTCCATGTACGTCCATATGCTTGTCCAATGACGACTTAAATGTACCTAAAGTTGGCGAATCTACTACCATTGCAGGCAAAGCGTTCTATTCCCTTACTACTCTCTGAGTAAAGAAACCACCTCTGACATCTGCCCTATATCTTTCACCCCTCAATTTAAAGCTATGCCCCCTCGTGCTCACCGTCACCATCCTAGGAGAAAGGCTCTCCCTATCCACCCTATCTAACCCTCTGATTATTTTATATGTTTCAATTAAGTCACCTCTCAACCTTCTTCTCTCTAACGAAAACAGCCTCAAGTCCCTCAGCTTTTCCTCGTAAGACCTTCCCTCCATACCAGGCAACATCCTAGTAAATCTCCTCTGCACCCTTTCCAAAGCTTCCACATTCTTCTTATAATGCGGTGACCAGAACTGGACGCAATACTCCAAGTGCGGCCGCACCAGAGTTTTGTACAGCTGCAGCATAACCTCTTGGTTCCAGAACTTGATTCCTCTATTAATAAAAGCTAAAACACTGTATGCCTTCTTACATGCCCTGTCAACTTGGGAAGGCAACTTTCAAGGATCTGTGTACATGGGCACCGAGATCTCTCTGCTCATCTACACTACCAAGAATCTTACCATTAGCCCTGTACTTTGCCTTCCGGTTACTCCTACCAAAGTGCATCACCTCATACTTGCCTGCATTAAACTCCATTTGCCACCTCTCAGCCCAGCTCTGCAGCTTATCTATGTCTCTCTGCAACCTACAGCATCCTTCGTCACTATCCACAACTCCACCGACCTTAGTGTCGTCTGCAAATTTACTAACCCATCCTTCTACGCCCACATCCAGGTCATTTATAAAAATGACAGACAGCAGTGGACCCAACACCGACCCTTGTGGTACACCACTAGTAACTGGTCTCCAGGATGAACATTTCCCATCAACTACCACCCTCTGTCTTCTTTCAGCAAGCCAATTCCTGATCCAAACTGCTATGTCTCCCACAATCCCATTCCTCCGCATTTTGTACAATAGCCTACTGTGGGGAACCTTATCGAACACCTTGCTGAAATCCATATACACCACATCAACCGGTTTACTCTCATCTGCCTGTTTGGTCACTTTCTCAAAGAACTCAATAAGGTTTGTGAGGAACGTCCTTCCCTTCACAAAACCGTGCTGACTATCCCTAATCAATTTATTCTTTTCTAGATGATTATAAATCCTATCCCTTGTAACCTTTTCCAACACTTTACCAACAACTGAGGTAAGGCTCACTGGTCTATAATTTCCCCTACTTGAACAGGGGAACCAGATTTGCTGTCCTCCAGTCATCTGGCACTATTCCTGTAGTACTTCAGATTTCCAAAGCCTTTCCCCATTTAAAAGACAGTCTATACTTCTATTCTTCCTACCAAAGTGCATGACCTCAAAGTTTCCCACGTTTTCCACTTGCCCACTCTCCCGGCTTCCAAGTCCTTCTGCAGCATGAGATAACAAGGTGTAGAGCTGGTTGAACACAGCTGCCAAGCAGCATCGGAGGAGCAGGAAGGCTGACGTTTCAAGTCTTGACCCTTCTTCATTTTCTGATGCTCCTCTTTGCCTGACTTGGCTGTTAGTTCAACAAAAAAATTCCAACAGATTTGCTTTCCTAAACTCCTTTACACAATCCCTCCTAAATGTTTCATATTCCACAGGAGACTGTGCTGTATTAAGTCAGTATTATGCAGCTGCACTCTTCTGTTTGTAAACCATGCTTCTTTCTGTCACACTCTGATCAGCACTAACATTGCACAGTTGCCTTGTTCTTTCCCTCTAACTTTCCAAATCTTTCTCAGCATGAACTTTCTCACCCGCTCCTTAGCTGAAAGCCATCCCTACAACTTTCAGAATCACAGATCATAGAAAGTGCAAAAGAAGACCATTTAGCTGCTAATCAGGCAATCCTCCCCCATTCCTGAGCCACTACACAATGATTAGGGATAATGTGAGCTGCAGATGCTGGAGAACCCGAGATAACAAAGTGTGGAGCTGGATGAACACAGCAGGCCAAGCAGCATCTCAGGAGCACAAAAACTGACGTTTCGGCCTAGACCCTTCATCAGAGAGGGGGATGGGGAGAGGGCTCTGAAATAAATAGGGAGAGAGGGGGAGGCGGATCGAAGATGGATAGAGGAGATGATAGGTAGAGAGGAGACAGACAAGTTAAAGGGGCAGGGGTGGAGCCTGTAGAGGTGAATGTAGGTGGGGAGGTAGGGAGGGGATAGGTCAGTCCGGGGAGGACAGACAGGTCAAGGGGCGGGATGAGGTTAGGAAGTAGGGAATGGAGATGCGGCTTGAGGTGGGAGGAGGGGATAGGTGAGAGGAAGAACAGGTTAGGGAGGCGGGGACAAGCTGGGCTGGTTTTGGGATGCAGTGGGGGAAGGGGAGATTTTGAAGCTTGTGAAATCCACGTTGATATCATTGGGCTGTAGGGTTGCACTGCCACAACGATGCTACCCGAAGGTAGCAGGAAACACCTCCGCTCGGTTCACAACAAACAACTGCACCTCCCAGTCGCAAACCATTTCAACTCCCCCTCCCATTCCTTAAACAACATGTCCATCATGGGCCTCCTGCAGTGCCACAATGGTGCCACCCGAACGTGCAGGAACAGCAACTCATGTTCTGCTTGGGAACCCTGCCTCCCTACCTACGCTCACCTCTACTGGATCCATCCCCGTCCCTTTAACTTGTCTGTCTCCTCTCCACCTATCTTCTCCTCTTTCCACCATTGATCCACCTCCCCCTCTCTCTCTATTTATTTCAGAATTATTTCTCTCCCCATCCCCCTCTCTGATGAAGGGTGTAGGCCTGAAACATCAGCTTAAATGATCCTGAGATGCTGCTTGGCCTGCTGTGTTCATCCAGCTTCACACTTTTTTATCACATAATGATTAGGACCCAGTTTGCTTCTTGTCCTCTCACTGCTCACTTTGTGTATCACTGCCTTGAATAAGGCCATCATCCATGGTTAGTCAAGATACCAATGAACACAGCAGGTCAAGGGGGTGGGATGAGGTGGTAGGTAGGAAATGGAGGTGCGGCTTGAGGTGGAAGGAGGGGGTAGGTGAGAGGAAGAACAGGTTAGGGAGGCAGGGACGAGGTGGGCTGGTTTTGGGATGCAATGGGGGGAAGGGACGCGCTGGGCTGGTTTTGGGATGCAGTGGCAGGAAGGGGAGATTTTGAAGCTTGTGAAATTCATGGTTAGTCAGCATCTTCCACTTGAAACAGTTCGGACAATAAATACCTTCCCAGCAAAAGAACCTGCAAATCTGACAATTTGAAGCAGATTTATGAGACAGAACTCAAACAAAATGGATTCAGACAGTTAAAGGGTAAAAGCTGAAAACAAGCCAAATCCCAACACCAGTTAGACCCCATCCAGGGACCGAGCAAACTATTGCCTCAGGATGTGAGTCAGGTGTTGCCCTGGAATCAAGTGCAAAAAACCTTGAAAATCAGGATGGGTACTGTGCGGGGATCAAATACATCCTTTGGAATAGGGGCAGTTCTGGCCTTACAGACCACTCTAATCTCTTAGACATCAAAGTATGTGACCACAATTTAAGGTTAAAGATCTGAAGTTTGTAAGCTGGAGCCAGGCCAGCTGTTGGCTGACTTTGAAAGGTTTTAGGGGAATGAAGGTGGGGTTTCCACTCTTTGCAGCTGTTTCACATCAGTATCTGAGAACCAGATGTTTAGGTAGGTCTCCTTTTGAACAATTGTTTATTTCATGATGAAAATTTATCCTTCTGAATCTTGCTCCTGTTTCCCTCACTGTTAGGAACATCAGCTCTGAACCTCAAATCCAGCTGTTCTCTTCCCTGGAACATATGCCATTCTGAACCCCACACACAGTCACATCAATTCTGGGGAAGGTTACAATATGGTTACAGGTACACATGACTGCCACCATATTTCCAGTAATGAAAGCAGTGAATGCTGAAGATAGAGTCTCTCAATGTAACTGGGAAGTGTGCTCTGATAATCAGGCTGCACTGTTCTACAAGCTTTCCCAAAATATATAAATGTGTAAAATCCCAGCAAAATGAATGATTTAAAAACCAAAAGAGCTGCGGAAAATGTAAATCAGGAACAAAAACAGAATTGCTGGAAATGATCAGCAGGTCTGGCAGCATTTGTGAAGAAAAATCACAGTTAATGTTTTGCATCGGTGACCCTTCCTCACATTAACTCTGATTTTTTTTCTACACAGATGCTGCTGAGCTTTTCCACAAGCTTCTGTTTTTGTTGTTATTATTGAAAATGAGTGAATTGCCTGACAGAATGCTACTCAGGACAAAATCAATTAACACCAGATTTCTTCCATAGCAGTAAAAATAATTTTATTTACTATGACAGACTCACTTTAACAATAGCAATGAATAGAAAGAATATCTAATTTATTCAACATAAACTAGATCCTTCATGAATACCAAATACATACACACTAAATCACAACATGGGTTTTTTTCAGCATTACTCCATATCAGCAAACTGTACTTAAGAACTAAAAAGGCACCAGAACAGAATGAAATACAGGAAGTTCTAGAAACACTGGCTATGATCTTCCAGTCTTCTGCATACTCAAGGGATGTGATAAATGTTTGGAGAATTGCAAAAGTCAAATCCTGTTTTAAAACTAATCTAAAGATAGACCAGCAAGAATAGGCCAATCAATTTGGCTTTAGTGGTGTGGAAACTCCCAGAAGCCATAATTCAAGACAAAAGTATCAGTTCCTTGGACAAGTGTGGATTCATTCACAAAAGCAAGTTTAGGTTCGTTAAGACAAGTACTTAACTAACTTGCTGGAGTTGTTTGAAGAAGTAACAGAGAGAGTTGATAAGGGTCATGCTGTTTATGTGGTGTATGTGGACTTGATAAAGGCATTTGATACAGTAACACACACAGACTTGAAAGCTCAGTTTGGACTTGAAACATTAACTTTGTTTCTTTTCCTCCATGAATGCTGCCAAACTTCCTGGGTTTCTCCAGCATTTTGTGTTTTTATTTCAAATTTCAATCTTCTGCAGTACTTTATGTTTAGTGCAGTATGACTGCCCTTGAAATCTCCTCATCCCACCTCCTCTACCTGTCCGTCTTCCCTGGACTGACTTATCCCCTCCCCACCTCCCCACCTATACTCTCCTCTCCACCTATCTTCTTTTCTCTCCATCTTTGGTCCGCCTCCCTATTTATTCCAGAACCCTCTCCCCAGCACCCACTCTGATGAAGGGTCTAGGCCCGAAACGTCAGCTTTTGTGCTCCCGAGATGCTGCTTGGCCTGCTGTGTTCATCCAGCTTCACACTTTATTATCTTGGATTCTCCAGCATCTGCAGTTCCCATTATCACAGCATTAGACTGGAATCAGAATTGGAAGGAGTTCTCTGCTGTTTGGAATTATACCTAACTCAAAAGTTTCGGTTGTTGGAGGTCAGTCATCTCAGCTCCAGGATGTCTCTGCAGGAGTTCCTCAGGATAATGCCCTATTCCTAAGCATCTTCAGCTGCTTCATCAATGTTAAGAGGGTGGTAATGGCCTAGTGGTATTATCGTTGGACTGTTAATCCAGAGATCCAGATAATGTTCTGGAGATCCAATAATCCAAGTCTGAAGCAAGCCACGGCAGATGGTGGAATTTGAATTCAGTAAAATATCTGGAACTAAGAATCTAACGATGACCGTGAATCCATTGTCGAATGATGGGAAAAACCCATCTGATTCACTAATGTACTTTAGGGAATGAAACTGTCATCCTTACCAGGTCAGGCCTATATGTGGCTCTGGGACCACAGCAATTTGGTTGACCCTGAACTGCCCCCTGGGCAATTAGGGATGGGAAATAGATAGTGCCTGGCTAGCAATGCCCTCATCCTGCTAACGAATAAAGAAGCATTAAAAGACCTTTCCTCTAACATAAAGGTTTAAGTGTGATTGTTCGCTGATGTTCGCTGATGACTGCACAATGTTTAGCATAGTTTTGATTTCTCAGGTACACAAGCAGTCTGGGTCCAAATGTAACAAATTCTAGACAATATCCAGGTTTGGGCTGAAAGTAGCAAGTAACTTTCATGCTACACAAATATTAGGCAAAAGCCATCTCCAAAAAGAGACAACCTCACCAGCACCCTTTGATATTCAATGGCATTATTATCACTAAATCCTTCACAATCAATATCGTGGGCTACCAGTGACCAGGAACTGAACTCAACCAGACATACAAATACGGTGATGACAAGAGCAGGTCAGAGGCTGGGAACCTTGCAGTGAGCAATGCACCTCCTGACTCCCCAAAGCATGTCCACCATCTACAAGGCACAAGTCAGGAGTGTGATTGGAAAAGTCTCCACTTGGCTGCATGGGTGCAGCCCCAACAACACTCAAGAAGGTTGGCACCACTCAGTACAAAGAACCCAGTTGATTGCTACTGCATTGACAAACATCAGTCCGTACACCACCCGCACTTAGCAGCAGCAATGTACCATACAAGATGCACTGCAGAAATCTCAGACACCACCTTCAAAACCCACAACCGCTACCAAAAGCTGCAGATAGATCGGGGAAACCTGCAAGTTCTGCCCCAAGTTACTCATGATTCTGACTTGGAAATGTAGTCCTTCTCCTTCAGTGTTGTTGGAACAAAATCCTGGATGTCCTTTCCTAATGCAATTGTGGCTGTACCCAGACCATATACCCTAGGACTGCAACAGTTCAAGTCAGCATCTGACCACAATCGAGAATTCTCGACGGCAACATTTTTAAAAATTTGTTTATGGGATGTGAGCATCACTGTCTGGGTCAGCATTCTTGCTCATTCCTTGTTGCCCTTGAGAAGTGGTGAGCTGCCTTCTTGAACTGCTGCAGACCACCTGTGGGCTGTGGGTTGACCCACAATTCCCTTAGGGAGGGAATTCCAGGATTTTCACCCAGGAACAGAGAAGGAACAGCGGTATATTTCCAAGTTGGGATGGGGAGTGGCTTGGTAGGGAACTTGGAAGTGGTGCTGTTCCCATATATCAACTGCCCTTGTCCTTCTAAACATAAGTGGTTGTGAGTTTGGAAGGTGCTGTGTGAGGATCTTTGGTGAATCTCTGCAGTGTGTAGACAGTACACACTGCTGTTACTGAGTGCTGGTGGTGGGGGGAGTGGGATGTTTGTGAATGTGGTACCAATCAAGTGGCTACTTTGACCTGGATGGTGTTAAGCTTCTTGAGTGTTGTTGAGGCTGCACTCATCCAGGCAAGTGGGGAGTATTCCATCACACTCCTGACTTGTGCCTTGTCGATAGTGGGCAGGATCTGGGGAGTTGGGGGAGGAGTTACTCTCTGCAATATTCAAGGAATGAGCCACGTGGGCTGTGAGCCCCGGAATACCACATGGGGAATCCCAATTCCTGGAGTGGCGTGTGGTGAAGCAAGTCCCAGTGCAGCGTAACTTACCTTGTTGCTGCTGGTAAGGAGTGGACTGGAGGCTAGAGCCATGTGAGGACAGGCGTTGGACTTGGGCTGCTACTACATACTAAGTTGCTGCTGTTTGTCACTCTTACCAGGCTATAATGTAAATCCATATCACAATGTTATAATTACCTCATTTCTAACTTATTCTTAGACATTGTTGATGACTATCACTTCTATCACTTTCCTGATGATCAAAAGTAGAATGATAGGGTGGTAATTGACTGGGATGAAATTGTCCAGCTTTTTTGTACAGGGCATAGCTGGACAATTTTTCAGATAGATGCCAGTGTTGTAACTGTACTGGAAGACCTTGGTTAGGAGAGTAATAAGTTCTCAAGCACAAATCTTCGCTACCAAGACCAAAATGTTGTCAGGGCCTGTAGCCTTTGCAATATTCAGTGTCTCCAACCATTTCTTGATATCACGTGGAGTGAACCGAATTGGCTGAAGACTTCTATCTGCAATACCAGGGACCACTGGAGGAGGCTGAGATGGATCATCCATTAAGCACTTCTGGCTGAAGATTTCTAGAAAATCTTTAGCCTTGTCCTTTGCATTAATGTGCTGGGCTGTTCCATTATTGAGAATGGGGATATTTGTGGAGCCTAGCTATTCATTTTCCAACCAGATTGTTATCCAATCCTTTGTCTGTCCAACTGTTCTCTCTCTTTAGGCTCTATCTCCATCTATTATTTACTTCTTAACCAATTCCCCCTCTCTATCATCTGCAGAAAAATCAATATTTTCCTACCTACCTTCATTTCTGAGGAAGGGTCACTGCTCAAAGATTGTTGGCTCTGATTTGTCTCCACAGAGGCCGCCAGACCTACTAAGTTTTTCTAGCAATTTCTGTTTTTGTTTGATTTCCCAGCATCTGCAGTTCTTTTGGTTTTTATTTAGCACTCTGGTAACTCTCTTCTATACCCTCTCCAAAGCCACCACATCCTTCCCATAATGTGGCAACCAGAATTGAATGCAACACTTTAACAAACCAAAGTCTTATAAAACTTCAATATGACGCTCTTATTCTTGTAATCAGTGCCCCAACCAATAAAGACAAGCATGCCACATGCCTTCTTTACCATGCTATCTACTTGTGTGGCCACTTTCAGGGAGCTTTGGACTTGAACCCTAAGAACCCTCTATACATCAGTGCTGTTCATGGTCTTACTATTAACTGCATTGAATTCCTTAACATTTAATAGCCCAAAGTGCAGCACCTCACACTTATCCAGATTTAATTCCATCTGCCATTTCTCCACTCATATCTGCAACCAAATTATATCCCACTACATCCTTTGACAACCTTCTACACTATTCACAACTCCTCCAATCTTTGTATCGTCAGCAGACTTACTAACCCACCCATCTACATTATCATCCAAGTCATTTACATATATCACAAACAGCAAAGGTCCCAGCACAGTTCCCTATGGAACACTACCAGTCACCCAGAGTACATTTTGTGCCCTTGCGATTCTCAGTGCCGCCTCTAAGTGTTGTTCAAAGCGGAGGAGTACTGATTCATCAGTTGAGGGAGGATGGTATGTGGTAATCAACAAGAGGTTGCCGAGTCCATGCCTAATCTGAAGCAATGAGTGGCTTCCTCAGCTGGTTGAAGGTTGGGGGAGTTGTGTACAGCATGGAGGGCTGTTGTAGGTTGCAACAGTACATTGATAGGATGCAGAGCTGGGCAAAGAAGTGGCAGATGGAATTCAACCCAGAAAAACGTGAAGTGATTCATTTTGGAAGATCAAATTTGAATGCAGAATACAGGGTTCATGGCAGGATTCTTAGCAGCATGGAGGAAGAGAGGGATCTTGGGGTCCACGTCCATACACCCCTCAAAGTTGTCACACAAGTTGATAAGGTTGTCAAGAAGGCGTACGGTGTGTTGGCTTTCATTAGCAGGGGAATTGAGTTTAAGAGCTGTGAAGTTAAGCAGCAGATCTATATAAGTCTGGTTAGAACACACTTGGAATATGATGTTCAGTTCTGGTCACCTCATTGTAGGAAGGATGTGGAAGTTTTAGAGAGAGTGCAGAGGAGATTTACCAGGATGCTGCCTGGAATGGAGGGCAGGTCTTTTGAGGAAAGGTTGAGGGAGCTAGGGCTCTTTCCATTGGAGCCAAGAAGGATGAGAGGTAACTTTATAAAGGTGTACAAGATGATGAGAGGCATAGATAGAGTGGATAGTCAGAGACTTCTTCCCAGGGCAGATATTACTATTATGAGGCGCCATAATTTTAAGGTGATTGGAGGAAGGTATAGGGGAAGGGAGATGTCAGAGGTAGGTTCTTCACACAGAGAGTGGTGTGTGTGTGGAATGCACTGGTGGCAGTAGAGTCAGATACTTTAGAGACATTTAAATAACTTTTGGATAGGTACATGGAGGATAGTAAAATGTAGGGTATGCTGGGTAGATTGATCTTAGTAGGATGATAAGGTACTGAATAGATACTTTGGATCTGTCTTCACTAGGGAAGACACAAGCCATCTCCCAGATGTTATAGTGGCTGAAGGACCTAGGGTAATGGACGAACTGAAGAGTATTTATATTAGGCAGGAAATGGTGTTGGATAGTCTGTTGGGTCTGAAGGCTGATAAGTCCCCGGGACCTGATGGTCTGCATCCCAGGGTACTTAAGGAGGTGGCTCTAGAAATCGTGGGCGCATTGGTAATCATTTTCCAATGTTCTATAGATTCAGGATCAGTTCCTGCAGATTGGAGGGTGGCTAATTTTGTCCCACTTTTCAAGAAAGGAGGGAGAGAGAAAACAAGGAATTATAGCCCGGTTAACCTGCCGTCAGTGGTTGGAAAGATGCTAGAGTCAGTTATAAAAGATGAAATCACGACTCATTTGGATAGCAGTAACAGAATAGGTCAGAGTCAGCATGGATTTATGAAGGGGAAATCGTGCTTGACTAATCTTCTGGAATTTTTTGAGGCTGTATCTATGAAAATGGACAAGGGAGAGCCAGTGGATGTAGTATACCTGGACTTTCAGAAAGCCTTTGATAAAGTCCCACATAGGAGATTAGTGAACAAAATTAGGGCACATGGTATTGGGGGCAAAATACTGAGTTGGATTGAAAATTGGCTGGCTGACAGGAAGCAAAGAGTAGTGATAAACGGGTCCCTTTCGGAATGGCAGGCAGTGACCAGTGGGGTTCCACAAGGTTCAGTGCTGGGACCGTAGCTGTTTACAATATACATTAATGATATAGACAAAGGCATTAAAAATAATATTAGCAAATTTGCTGATGACACAAAGCTGGGTGGCAGTGACATGATAAAGGTGTACAAGATGATGAGAGGCATAGATAGAGTGGATAGTCAGACACTTTTTCCCAGTGTGAAATGTGAGGAGGATGTTATGAGAATGCAGGGTGACTTGGACAGGTTAGGTGAGTGGACAGATGCATGAAAGATGCAGTTTAATGTGGATAAATATGTGGTTATCCACTTTGGTGGCAAGAACAGGAAGGCAGATTACTATCTAAATGGAGTCAAGTTAGGTAAAGGTGAAGTACAACAAGATCTAGGTGTTCTTGTACATCAGTCAGTGAAAGTAAGCATGCAGGTACAGCAGGCAGTGAAGAAAGCTAATAGCATGCTGGCCTTCATAGAACATAGAACATTATAGCACAGTACAGGCCCTTCAGCCCTCAATGTTGCGTCGACCTGTCATACCGATCTGAAGCCCATCTAACCTACACTATTCCATGTACGTCCATATGCTTGTCCAATGATGACTTAAATGTACCTAAAGTTGGCAAATCTACAACCGTTGCAGGCAAAGCGTTCCATTGCCTTACTACTCTCTGAGTAAAGAAGCTACCTCTGACATCTGTCCTATGTCTTTCACCCCTCAATTTAAAGCTATGCCCCCTCGTGCTCACCATCACCATCCTAGGAAAAAGGCTCTCCCTATCCACCCTATCTAACCCTCTGATTATTTTATATGTTTCAATTAAGTCACCTCTCAACCTTCTTCTTTCCAATGAAACAGCCTCAAGTCCCTCAGCCTTTCCTCGTAAGACCTTCCCTCCATACCAGGCAACATCCTAGTCAATCTCCTCTGCACCCTTTCCAAAGCTTCCACATCCTTCCTATAATGCGGTGACCAGAACTGTACGCAATACTCCAAGTGCGGCCGCACCAGAGTTTTGTACAGCTTTACCATCACCTCTTGGTTCCGGAACCCGATCCCTCTATTAATAAAAGCTAAAACACTGTATGCCTTCTTAACAGCCCTGTCAACCTGGGTGGCAACTTTCAATGATCTGTGTACATGGACACCAAGATCTCACTGCTCATCTACACTACTAAGAATCATAACAAGAGGAATTGAGTATAGGAGCAAAGAGGTCCTTCTGCAGCTGTACAGGGCCCTGGTGAGACCACACCTGGAGTATTGTGTGCAGTTTTGGTCTCTAAATTTGAGGAAGGACATTCTGGCTATTGAGGGACTGCAGCATAGGTTCACGGGGTCAGTTCCAGGAATGGTGGGACTACCATATGTTGAAAGATTGGAGCAACTGGGCTTGTATACACTTGAGTTTAGAAGGATGAGAGCGGATCTGATTGAGACGTATAAGATTATTAAGGGATTGGACACTCTGGAGGCAGGAAGGATGTTTCCGCTGATGGGGGAGTCCAGAATCAGATGACACAGTTTAAGAATAAAGGGTAGGCCATTTAGAACAGAGTTGAGGAGAATCTTCTTCACCCAGAGAGTGGTGGATATATGGAATGCTCTGCCCCAGAAGGCAGTGGAGGCCAACTCTCTGGATACTTTCAAGAAAGAGATGGATAGAGCTCTTAAAGATAGTGGAATCAAGGGTTATGGGGATAAGGCAGGAATAGGATACTGATTGTGGATGATCAGCCATGATCATAATGAATGGTGGTGCTGGCCTGAAGCGCCGAATGGCCTACTCCAGCACCTATTGTCTATTGTCTATAAGTCGGCATAACATCGTAGGCCGCAGGGCCTGAACTGTGCTGTAATGCCCTATGTCCTATGTACGTTCTAGGCCATTTCAGAGGGCAACTGAGAGTCAACCACATTGATGTGGGTCTGGAATCACATGTAGGCCAGAACAGGTGGAGGACATTAGTGAACCAGATGGGTTTTTCTGACAGTACACAACAGTTTCATTTTCATCATTAGATTCTTAATTCCAGTTTTTTTTAATTGAATTCAAATTCCACAGTCTACCCAGGTCCTCAGAACGTTAGCTGTGTTTCTAGATTAATAGTCTAGTGATAATACCACTAGACCATCGCTTCCCCTGTCAATTAGGCAATAAATGCCTACTCAGCCAACAGCATTCACAGTTCATGAACAAAATACAGCAAAAGATTCACAAGAATGGTTTAGGGGATGTGGAAATCCAGTTATATCAATAGAGGGAGAACGAAGACCAGTTTCCTCAAAACACGTTGGGAGGAGATTCAATCAAAATGGCCAAAATAATTTGCGTATAGGGAGAACTGATTGACAGAAACTGTATCCTTTGGTTGCAGAATGGAGAACCAAGGGCCACAGTTTTAAGGTGATAAGATCATAAGATATAGGAGCAGAAGTAGGCTATTCAGCCCATTTGAGTCTGGTCTACCACCCAATGAGATTGTGGCTTATCTGTCAATCCTCTACTCTACTTTCCTGTCCTTTTCCCATAACTCTTCATTCCCTTATTGATTAAAAATCAGCCTAGCTCAGCTTTGAATATATGTACTAACCCAGCCTTGACAGCTCTCTGTGATGAAGAAGTCCATAGTTTTTTTACCTTTGAGAAAAGAAATTGCTCCTTACTTCTGTCCTAAATGTACAATTCATTACAGTGAGATTCTACCCTCTGTTCCTAGTTTCTCCCACAATGGGAAGCCATCTTAGTTACTAATGGCAATAGAAACAACAAGGACACAAGGAAAATATTTTCCCCCCAACCAGCGGTGTAGGCTTGTAATGCACTGAGAGTGTAGGGGAGGCTGGTTCAATTCAGGCTTTCAAGCTTTCCAATCTGAAAAAAAGAATGTGCAAGTTTACAGAGTGGTGGCAGGGGAGTAGGTAAATATAGTCATAAGTGGCCTCTTTCTGTGCTGTTAGAATTCTATGATGCTTCAACAATTCGAAAACCCTTGTTCAAATAAAGCTGGTACACTCTGAGCAGTTCAGGATTTCTGTGAAAAAGGAAGTGCAGCAGTGATACCCAGGGAAGGGAGTCAGAAGCTGGGCTGAAAGCCAGATAGGATACAAACATTGTGAATGGTGTCAGCTTCAGTCAGAAGGGGTTGAGTTGGTGCTGGAGCCAGAGATGTTGACTTCACTTACACTGGGGGGTATTTCTCCAGAGCGGAGAGAAGGGCAGAAAGGATAGAAGTAGAAGTTTAGGGAGCAGTGAGTGGAAACAGCAGGGAGTTGAAACCCGGGACTCAGTAGTGCAATAGGATAGAGGGAAAGACTGGAAGACTGGTATGGTGGGGATGTTAGAGGGTGCATGTAGAAGCAGGATACTCTGCTGCAGGTCTAGGAAATGTGAGATGAGGAGCTGGGAGCAGGAGTGGATTGGGGAAATAGGGACTAAGCAGCGGGCGCATGGGGCAATGGGGTGGGATGGGGGTGTTTGGCAAGCGAGGAGGAACACATTGTTGGGTGTACGAATCCCTGATTCCATCCATTTCATGTGTACAGTCAGTGGCTTTGCAAATTCAGGAGACTCTCACATCAGGCACAGAGCCTTCTCCTTTTTTGGTTTTGTTTGGAGACATTTCTGGAGATTGGAATGAGATTCCGGGAGCTGCACTGACATCATCGAGTCACACTGACCAGGCACAGAACTGAGTTCCCACCCCCCTCAACAGACCAGGCCTGGGGCTGACTGACTGAGTACATTCAGCAGGGGGGGTTGTCAGTGAGAAAGTTACCAGGCTGTAAACAGCTGTCAGGCAGGAAGCAAAACCACAGCTTCTAGCTGACTGGAACTTAACCCTCCATTTGCTGGTATCGGTTCAGATTAGAATTTTATATCATTAGCGTAGGAATCATTTAACATGCAGCACATCATGCGGAATACATGGTGATCTGTCACCTCTCCCCATCAAATTCTCCCGCCAATCAACTCCCCCCACCCATCAACTTCTGGAGAACCCTCAGCCATCACCAGGCATGGAAGTATAATGAGACATCTGTTCCTTCAGAAGGTGCTGAGTCCTTGGATAATGGCTGTTTTGGGCAGTAGTGATTAATGAAAAGGCACGAGAGGTCAGACACTGTGCTGTTTAATGATTCTGCTAACTGATCACATACAAATCCAGAATGAATTGTTTATTGGTGTGATAATGCAGCAATATGTTAAACAAGAGTTGCAGACAGAAGGCAGGCACTCCTGCTGACTGTAAAACTTTTCTTAAACACTTTTGGATATTTAATCAAAGCCTGAATGCAATTCTATCGCACACTTGGCTCCTGCACTTAATGGGTACAATTACCAAGCTTCCTGCTCTGCCCCAGGGCCTGGGGTTACAAGGTTAGCAACACACTTACTCATTTCATATACAAGTTGCTGGACAACAGCCAGGACGCTGGACACAGTGCCAAGCCTTGGGTGGGGAGAATGTCACAGTAAGAAGCTTGGGACAGAGATACGAGACAGAAAAATGAAACGAGACTATGGGGGAAATATTGAGGGGTGGGGTTTTGGGGGAATGTGAAAGAGAATGGATAGGAAAGGGAGTCAGAACGTACAAACATTAATAGGAGTAGATGTCAACCATTCAGCCCTACCATTCAACATGACACATTTGGCTCGTTTGTGGTACAGTAGTAGTGTCCTACCCCTGGCCTAAGAGACCCAGGTTCACATCCTACTGGCTAGCAGTGTTGTAAAGTAACATCTCTGAATGGGTTGATTTGGAAAAGCAGACTAAAAAATTTATTTCTTAAAAAAACAGCATGATGAATGGATGACCTTCAAATCCACTCACCTACCCAATTCATAAGCCCTTGGATTCCCTTTAGAAAATTATTCCTTTAAAAAATATATGAACCTAGTTTCAAATTTAGTCGATGACAACCCAGCCACAGTTTGCTGACTTAGAGAAGGCCAACCATTTCTAATGCTCTGGGTGAAAACATTTTTCCCTGTAAGCCCGATCCTGATGCTGTGCACTGTTCCAGAGTCTTCAGCCACAGAACAGCCTCTGGCAGCTCCTCAGGTATGCTCCTTTAGAATGTTATATTTTTCAGTGAATCTCTCTTCCACAAACTATCGATTCATTCAATTCCATCGCTCCACATTGAACAACCCATTCAACAAGGATGGGTGTTCGAATTAAAGACCCTAACCTGAAGTATTAACTCTGTCTATCTCTCAATAAATGTTGCCAGACATGCTGAGGTAGCCCTAGTGGTGTGTACGCCCTAAATGCCAGGAGGATGGGGAATCAGAATACCAATGGGAGAAGAGTGTCGAGGTGAGATGCAATTTCACTTGGAGACTGGAGGCAGGCTGTAGGTTAATAGGTAGTTTTGCTATACTTCATTAAAATTCCAGTCTCTAAGCATGATTGAGATTCAGGCAAACAACACAATCATTCAAATGCAAACATCGCATATCCTGCTTCTTGCGGAGAGACACATCCCTCAGGACACACGAACAATCTCTTCTTTTAGGATCAAGAGAATTCATCAGAGCAGAACCATGAATACATGAGCAGGAAATTGTTCCAGGTTACTCCCATCCCTGGGGAGGTGTGCAGTAAAGTTGTGAATACCATGGAAGGGTGTATCTACACACTGCCCACAGTCACAGGGCAGACTGTGTAAAATGACACACACTGCCCACTGTCACAGGACAGACAGTGATATAACCACACACACTGCCCACTGTCACAGGACAGACAGTGATATAACCACACACACTGCTCACTGTCACAGGACAGACAGTGATATAACCACACACACCGCTCACTGTCACAGGACAGACAGTGATATAACCACACACACTGCCCACTGTCACAGGACAGACAGTGATATAACCACACACACCGCTCACTGTCACAGGACAGACAGTGATATAACCACACACACCGCTCACTGTCACAGGACGGACAGTGATATAACCACACACACTGCCCACTGTCACAGGACAGACAGTGATATAACCACACACACCGCTCACTGTCACAGGACAGACAGTGATATAACCACACACACTGCTCACTGTCACAGGACAGGCAGTAATATAACCACACACTCCGCTCACTGTCACAGGACAGACAGTGATATAACCACACACACCGCTCACTGTCACAGGAAAGACAGTGGGATAACCACACACACTGCCCACTGTCACAGGACAGACAGTGATATAACCACACACACTGCACACTGTCAGTGGACAGATAGTGAGATAACCACACACACTGCCCACTGTCACAGGACAGACAGTGATATAACCAGACACACTGCCGACTGTCACAGGACAGACAGTGATATAACCACACACACTGCACACTGTCACAGGACAGACCGTGATATAAACACACACATTGCACACTGTCATAGGACAGACAGTAATATAACCACACACACTGCTCACTGTCACAGGACAGACAGTGATATAACCACACACACTGCCGACTGTCACAGGACAGACAGTGATATAACCACACACACTGCACACTGTCAGAGGACAGATAGTGAGATAACCACACACACCGCACACTGTCACAGGACAGACAGTGATATAACCACACACACTGCACACTGTCAGAGGACAGATAGTGAGATAACCACACACACTGCCCACTGTCACAGGACAGACAGTGATATAACCAGACACACTGCTCACTGTCACAGGACAGACAGTGATATAAACACACACACAGCCCACTGTCACAGGACAGACAGTGATATAACCACACACACCGCTCACTGTCTCAGGGCAGACAGTGACATAACCACACACATGGCTCACTGTCGCAGGGCAGACAGTGATATAACCACACACACTGCCCACTGTCACAGGACAGACAGTGATATAAACACACACACTGATCACTGTCACAGGACAGACAGTGATATAACCACACACACCGCTGACTGTCTCAGGGCAGACAGTGACATAACCACACACATGGCTCACTGTCACAGGACAGACAGTGATATAACCACAAACAGTGCCCACTGTGACACGGCTGACAGTGATATAACCACACAAACCGCCCACTGTCACAGGACAGACAGTGATATAACCAAACAAACCGCCCACTGTCACAGGACAGACAGTGATATAACCACACACACTGCTCACTGTCACAGGACAGACAGTGATATAAACACACTCACTGCTCACTGTCACAAGACAGACAGTGATATAACCACACACACTGCACACTGTCACAGGACAGACCGTGATATAAACACACACATTGCACACTGTCATAGGACAGACAGTAATATAACCACACACACTGCTCACTGTCACAGGACAGACAGTGATATAACCACACACACTGCTCACTGTCACAAGACAGACAGTGATATAAACACACACACTGCACACTGTCACAGGACAGACCGTGATATAAACACACACATTGCGCACTGTCATAGGACAGACAGTAATATAACCACACACACTGCTCACTGTCACAGGACAGACAGTGATATAACCACACACACTGCTCACTGTCACAGGACAGACAGTGATATAAACACACTCACTGCTCACTGTCACAGGACAGACAGTGATATAACCACACACACCGGTCACTGTCTCAGGACAGACAGTGATATAACCACACATACTGCTCACTGTCAGAGGACAGACAGTGATATAACCACACACACTGCCCACTGTCACAGGACAGACAGTGACATAACCACACACAGTGCCACCTGTCACACGACAGACAGTGATATAACCACACACAGTGCCCACTGTCACACGACTGACAGTGATATAACCACACAACTGCGCCCACTGTCACAGGACAGACAGTGATATAACCACACACACCGCTCACTGTCACAGGACAGACAGTGATATAACCACACACACCGCCCACTGTGACAGGACAGACAGTGAGATAACCACACACACTGCCCACTGTCACAGGACAGACAGTGATATAACCACACACACCGTTCACTGTCACAGGACAGACAGTGATATAACCACACACACTGCCCACTGTCACAGGACAGACAGTGACATAACCACACACACCGGTCACTGTCTCAGGACAGACAGTGATATAACCACACACACTGCTCACTGTCACAGGACAGACAGTGATATAACCACACACAGTGCCCACTGTCACACGACAGACAGTGATATAACCACACACAGTGCCCACTGTCACACGACTGACAGTGATATAACCACACACACTGCCCACTGTCACATGACAGGCAGTGATATAACCACACACATTGCACACTGTCACTGGACAGACAGAGATATAACCACACACACCGGTCACTGTCTCAGGACAGACACTGAGATAACCACACACACTGCTCACTGTCACAGGACAGACAGTGATATAAACACACACACTGCACACTGTCACAGGACAGACAGTGATATAACCACACAAACCGCCCACTGTCACAGGACAGACAGTGATATAAACACACACACTGCACACTGTCACAGGACAGACCGTGATATAAACACACACATTGCACACTGTCACAGGAAAGACAGTGATATAACCACACACACTGCTCACTGTCACAGGACAGACAGTGATATAACCACACACACCGGTCACTGTCTCAGGACAAACAGTGATATAAACACACTCACTGATCACTGTCACAGGACAGACAGTGATATAACCACACACACCGGTCACTGTCTCAGGACAGACAGTGATATAACCACACACACTGCTCACTGTCACAGGACAGACAGTGACATAACCACACACACTGCCCACTGTCACAGGACAGACAGTGATATAACCACACACACTGCTCACTGTCACAGGACAGACAGTGATATAACCACACACACTGCCCACTGTCACAGGACAGACAGTGATATAACCACACACACTGCCCACTGTCACACGACTGACAGTGATATAACCACACAAATGCGCCCACTGTCGCAGGACAGACAGTGATACAACCACACACACCGCTCACAGTCACAGGACAGACAGTGATATAACCACACAACCTGCACACTGTCACTGGACAGACAGTGAGATAACCACACACACTGCTCACTGTGACACGACTGACAGTGATATAACCACACACACCGCTCACTGTCACAGGACAGACAGTGATATAACCACACACACTGCCCACTGTCACACGACTGACAGTGATATAACCACACAAATGCGCCCACTGTCACAGGACAGACAGTGATACAACCACACACACCGCTCACAGTCACAGGACAGACAGTGATATAACCACACAACCTGCACACTGTCACTGGATAGACAGTGATATAACCACACACACCGTTCACTGTCACAGGACAGACAGTGATATAACCACACACACTGCCCACTGTCACAGGACAGACAGTGATATAACCACACACACCGCACACTGTCACAGGACAGACAGTGATATACCCACACACACTGCCCACTGTCACAGGACAAACAGTGATATAAACACACTCACTGATCACTGTCACAGGACAGACAGTGATATAACCACACACACCGGTCACTGTCTCAGGACAGACAGTGATATAACCACACACACTGCTCACTGTCACAGGACAGACAGTGACATAACCACACACACTGCCCACTGTCACACGACTGACAGTGATATAACCACACACACTGCTCACTGTCACAGGACAGACAGTGACATAACCCCACACACTGCCCACTGTCTCAGGACAGACAGTGATATAAACACACACACTGCCCACTGTCACAGGACAGACAGTGATATAACCACACACACTGCCCACTGTCACAGGACAGAAAGTGATATAACCACACACACTGCCCACTGTCACACGACTGACAGTGATATAACCACACAAATGCGCCCACTGTCACAGGACAGACAGTGAACAACCACACACACAGCTCACTGTCACAGGACAGACAGTGATATAACCACACACACTGCTCACTGTCACAGGACAGACAGTGATATAACCACACACAGTGCCCACTGTCACACGACAGACAGTGATATAACCACACACAGTGCCCACTGTCACACGACTGACAGTGATATAACCACACACACTGCACACTGTCACTGGACAGACAGAGATATAACCACACACACCGGTCACTGTCTCAGGACAGACACTGAGATAACCACACACACTGCTCACTGTCACAGGACAGACAGTGATATAAACACACACACTGCTCACTGTCACAGGACAGACAGTGATATAACCACACACACCGCTCACTGTCACAGGACAGACAGTGATATAACCACACACACTGCCCACTGTCACAGGACCGACAGTGATATAAGCACACACACTGCCCACTGTCACAGGACAGACAGTGTCATAACCACACACACTGCAGACTGTCACAGGACAGACAGTGATATAACCACACACACTGCAGACTGTCACAGGACAGACCGTGATATAAACACACACATTGCACACTGTCATAGGACAGACAGTAATATAACCACACACACTGCTCACTGTCACAGGACAGACAGTGATATAACCACACACACTGCTCACTGTCACAGGACAGACAGTGATATAAACACACTCACTGCTCACTGTCACAGGACAGACAGTGATATAACCACACACACCGGTCACTGTCTCAGGACAGACAGTGATATAACCACACATACTGCTCACTGTCACAGGACAGACAGTGATATAACCACACACACTGCCCACTGTCACAGGACAGACAGTGACATAACCACACACAGTGCCACCTGTCACACGACAGACAGTGATATAACCACACACAGTGCCCACTGTCACACGACTGACAGTGATATAACCACACAACTGCGCCCACTGTCACAGGACAGACAGTGATATAACCACACACACCGCTCACTGTCACAGGACAGACAGTGATATAACCACACACAGTGCCCACTGTCACACGACAGACAGTGATATAACCACACACAGTGCCCACTGTCACAGGACAGATAGTGATATAACCACACACACTGCCCACTGTCACAGGACAGACAGTGATATAACCACACACACTGCCCACTGTCACAGGACAGACAGTGACATAACCACACACACCGGTCACTGTCTCAGGACAGACAGTGATATAACCACACACACTGCTCACTGTCACAGGACAGACAGTGATATAACCACACACAGTGCCCACTGTCACAGGACAGACAGTGATATAACCACACACACTGCTCACTGTCACAGGACAGACAGTGATATAAACACACACACTGCTCACTGTCACAGGACAGACAGTGATATAACCACACACAGTGCCCACTGTCACACGACAGACAGTGATATAACCACACACAGTGCCCACTGTCACACGACTGACAGTGATATAACCACACACACTGCCCACTGTCACATGACAGACAGTGATATAACCACACACATTGCACACTGTCACTGGACAGACAGAGATATAACCACACACACCGGTCACTGTCTCAGGACAGACAGTGATATAACCACACACACCGCACACTGTCACAGGACAGACAGTGATATACCCACACACACTGCCCACTGTCACAGGACAAACAGTGATATAAACACACTCACTGATCACTGTCACAGGACAGACAGTGATATAACCACACACACCGGTCACTGTCTCAGGACAGACAGTGATATAACCACACACACTGCTCACTGTCACAGGACAGACAGTGACATAACCACACACACTGCCCACTGTCACAGGACAGACAGTGATATAACCACACACACTGCACACTGTCACAGGACAGACCGTGATATAAACACACACATTGCACACTGTCACAGGAAAGACAGTGATATAACCACACACACTGCTCACTGTCACAGGACAGACAGTGATATAACCACACACACCGGTCACTGTCTCAGGACAGACAGTGATATAACCACACACACTGCACACTGTCACTGGGCAGACAGTGAGATAACCACACACACTGCACACTGTCACTGGACAGACAGTGATATAACCACACACACCGTTCACTGTCACAGGACAGACAGTGATATAACCACACACACTGCCCACTGTCACAGGACAGACAGTGATATAACCACACACACCTCACACTGTCACAGGACAGACAGTGATATACCCACACACACTGCCCACTGTCACAGGACAAACAGTGATATAAACACACTCACTGATCACTGTCACAGGACAGACAGTGATATAACCACACACACCGTTCACTGTCTCAGGACAGACAGTGATATAACCACACACACTGCTCACTGTCACAGGACAGACAGTGACATAACCACACACACTGCCCACTGTCACAGGACAGACAGTGATATAACCACACACACCGCTCACTGTCACAGGACAGACAGTGATATAACCACACACAGTGCCCACTGTCACAGGACAGACAGTGATATAACCACACACACTGCCCACTGTCACACGACTGACAGTGATATAACGACACGGGCTGATATAACATGGCTGGAATGGTTGCTGGATATTCCAGGGTTTAGAACATTTAAAAAGAATAGGGAGGGGGGAAAAAGAGGAGGGGGTGTAGCACTACTAATCAGAGAGGGTATCACAGCTACAGAAGCTTCCATTGTCGAGGAAGATCTGCCTACTGAGTCAGTATGGGTGGAAATTAGGAACAGCAAGGGAGTAGTCACCTCGTTAGGGGTTTACTACAGGCCCCCCAATAGCAGCAGGGAGATTGTAGAAAGCATAGGTCGACAGATTTTGGAAAAGTGTGGACGCAGTAGGGTTGTTGTAATGGGTGACTTTAACTTTCCTAATATTGATTGGAACCTCCTTCGAGCAGAAGATTTGAATGGAGCTGTTTTTGTAAGGTGTGTTCAGGAGGGTTTCCTAATGCAGTACGTTGACAGGCCGACGAGGGGAGAGGCCATTCTAGACTTGGTGCTCGGAAACGAGCCGGGGCAGGTATCAGATCTTGTGGTGGGAGAGCATTTTGGTGATAGTGACCATAACACTCTCTCATTCTACATAGCTATGGAGAAGGAGAGGATTAGGCAGAATGGGAGGATATTTAATTGGGGAAGAGGAAACTATGATGCGATTAGACACGAGTTAGGAAGCATGGACTGGGAGCAGTTGTTCCATGGTAAGGGAACTATAGACATGTGGAGATGGTTTAAGGAACAGTTGTTGGGAGTGATGAGTAAATATGTCCCTCTGAGACAGGCAAGACGGGGTAAGATAAAGGAACCTTGGATGACGAGAGCGGTGGAGCTTCTAGTGAAAAGGAAGAAGGTAGCTTACATAAGGTGGAGGAAGCTAGGGTCAAGTTCAGCTAGAGAGGATTACATGCAGGCAAGGAAGGAGCTCAAAAATGGTCTGAGGAGAGCCAGGAGGGGGCACGAGAAAGGCTTGGCAGAAGGAATCCGGGAAAACACAAAGGCATTTTACACTTACGTGAGGAATAAGAGAATGGTCAAAGAAAGAGTAGGGCCGATCAGGGATAGCATAGGGAACTTGTGTGTGGAGCCTGAGGAGGTAGGGGAAGCCCTAAATGAGTTTTTTGCTTCTGTCTTTACGAAAGAAACGACCTGTGTAGTGAATGAAACCTTTGAAGAGCAGGTGTGCATGCTGGAATGGATAGAGATAGAGGAAGCTGATGTACTGAAAATTTTGTCAAACATTAAGATTGACAAGTCGCCAGGCCCGGATCAGATTTGTCCTCGGCTGCTTTGGGAAGCGAGAAATGCAATTGCTTCGCCACTTGCGAAGATCTTTGCATCCTCGCTCTCCACTGGAGTCGTACCTGAGGACTGGAGAGAGGCAAATGTAATTCCTCTCTTCAAGAAAGGAAATAGGGAAATCCCCGGCAATTATAGACCGGTAAGTCTCACGTCTGTCGTCTGCAAGGTGTTAGAAAGGATTCTGAGGGATAAGATTTATGACCATCTGGAAGAGCATGGCTTGATCAAATACAGTCAACACGGCTTTGTGAGGGGTAGGTCATGCCTTACAAACCTTATCGAGTTTTTTGAGGATGTGACTAGTAAGGTTGATGAGGGTCAAGCTGTGGATGTGGTGTATATGGACTTCAGTAAGGCATTTGATAAGGTTCCCCATGGAAGGCTCATTCAGAAGGTCAGGAGGAATGGGATACAGGGGAACTTAGCTGCTTGGATACAGAATTGGCTGGCCAACAGAAGACAGCGAGTGGTAGTAGAAGGAAAATATTCTGCCTGGAAGTCAGTGGTGAGTGGGGTTCCACAGGGCTCTGTCCTTGGGCCTCTACTGTTTGTAATTTTTATTAATGACTTGGACGAGGGAATTGAAGGATGGGTCAGCAAGTTTGCAGACGACACAAAGGTCGGAGGTGTCGTTGACAGTGTAGAGGGCTGTTGTAGGCTGCAGCGGGACATTGACAGGATGCAGAGATGGGCTGAGAGGTGGCAGATGGAGTTCAATCTGGATAAATGCGAGGTGATGCATTTTGGAAGGTCGAATTTGAAAGCTGAGTACAGGATTAAGGATAGGATTCTTGGCAGCGTGGAGGAACAGAGGGATCTTGGTGTGCAGATACATAGATCCCTTAAAATGGCCACCCAAGTGGACAGGGTTGTTAAGAAAGCATATGGTGTTTTGGCTTTCATTAACAGGGGGATTGAGTTTAAGAGTCGTGAGATCTTGTTGCAGCTCTATAAAACTTTGGTTAGACCGCACTTGGAATACTGCGTCCAGTTCTGGGCGCCCTATTATAGGAAAGATGTGGATGCTTTGGAGAGGGTTCAGAGGAGGTTTACCAGGATGCTGCCTGGACTGGAGGGCTTATCTTATGAAGAGAGGTTGACTGAGCTCGGTCTCTTTTCATTGGAGAAAAGGAGGAGGAGAGGGGACCTAATTGAGGTATACAAGATAATGAGAGGCATAGATAGAGTCGATAGCCAGAGACTATTTCCCAGGGCAGAAATGGCTAGCACGAGGGGTCATAGTTTTAAGCTGGTTGGTGGAAAGTATAGAGGGGATGTCAGAGGCAGGTTCTTTACGCAGAGAGTTGTGAGAGCATGGAATGCGTTGCCAGCAGCAGTTGTGGAAGCAAGGTCATTGGGGTCATTTAAGAGACTGCTGGACATGCATATGGTCACAGAAATTTGAGGGTGCATCCATGAGGGTCAATGGTCGGCACAACATTGTGGGCTGAAGGGCCTGTTCTGTGCTGTACTGTTCTATGTTCTATGTTCTATGTTCTATGACACAAATGCGCCCACTGTCACAGGACAGACAGTGATACAACCACACACACCGCTCACAGTCACAGGACAGACAGTGATATAACCACACAACCTGCACACTGTCACTGGACAGACAGTGAGATAACCACACACACTGCTCACTGTCACAGGACAGACAGTGATATAACCACACACACTGCCCACTGTCACAGGACAGACAGTGATAAAACCACACACACTGCCCACTGTCACAGGACAGACAGTGATATAACCACACACACTGCCCACTGTCACAGGACAGACAGTGATAAAACCACACACACTGCCCACTGTCACAGGACAGACAGTGATATAACCACACACACTGCCCACTGTCACAGGACAGAGAGTGATATAAACACACACAGTGCCACCTGTCACAGGACAAACAGTGACATAACCACACACAGTGCCCACTGTCTCACGACAGACAGTGATATAACGACACACACAGCCCACTGTCACAGGACAGACAGTGATATAACCACACACACTGCCCACTGTCACAGGGCAGACAGAGATATAACCACACACACTGCCCACTGTCACAGGACAGACAGAGATATAACCACACACACTGCCCACTGTCACAGGACAGACAGTGACATAACCACACACAGTGCCACCTGTCACACGACAGACAGTGAGATAACCACACACACCGTTCACTGTCACAGGACAGACAGTGATATAACCACACACACTGCCCACTGTCACAGGACAGACAGTGACATAACCACACACACCGGTCACTGTCTCAGGACAGACAGTGATATAACCACACACACTGCTCACTGTCACAGGACAGACAGTGATATAACCACACACAGTGCCCACTGTCACACGACAGACAGTGATATAACCACACACAGTGCCCACTGTCACACGACTGACAGTGATATAACCACACACACTGCACACTGTCACTGGACAGACAGAGATATAACCACACACACCGGTCACTGTCTCAGGACAGACACTGAGATAACCACACACACTGCTCACTGTCACAGGACAGACAGTGATATAAACACACACACTGCACACTGTCACAGGACAGACAGTGATATAACCACACACACTGCTCACTGTCACAGGACAGACCGTGATATAAACACACACATTGCACACTGTCACAGGAAAGACAGTGATATAACCACACACACTGCTCACTGTCACAGGACAGACAGTGATATAACCACACACACCGGCCACTGTCTCAGGACAGACAGTGATATAACCACACACATTGCACACTGTCATAGGACAGACAGTGATATAAACACACTCACTGCTCACTGTCATAGGACAGACAGTGATATAAACACATACACTGCACACTGTCACAGGAAAGACAGTGGTATAACCACACACACTGCTCACTGTCACAGGACAGACAGTGATATAACCACACACACCGGTCACTGTCTCAGGACAGACAGTGATAGAACCACACACATTGCACACTGTCATAGGACAGACAGTGATATAAACACACTCACTGCTCACTGTCATAGGACAGACAGTGATATAAACACATACACTGCACACTGTCACAGGAAAGACAGTGATATAACCACACACACTGCTCACTGTCACAGGACAGACAGTGATATAACCACACACACCGGTCACTGTCTCAGGACAGACAGTGATAGAACCACACACACTGCTCACTGTCACAGGACAGACAGTGATATAACCACACACACTGCCCACTGTCACAGGACAGACAGTGACATAACCACACACAGTGCCACCTGTCACACGACAGACAGTGATATAACCACACACAGTGCCCACTGCCACACGACTGACAGTGATATAACCACACAAATGCGCCCACTGTCACAGGACAGACAGTGATATAACCACACACATTGCACACTGTCACTGGACAGACAGAGATATAACCACACACACCGGTCACTGTCTCAGGACAGACAGTGATATAACCACACACACCGCACACTGTCACAGGACAGACAGTGATATACCCACACACACTGCCCACTGTCACAGGACAAACAGTGATATAAACACACTCACTGATCACTGTCACAGGACAGACAGTGATATAACCACACACACCGGTCACTGTCTCAGGACAGACAGTGATATAACCACACACACTGCTCACTGTCACAGGACAGACAGTGACATAACCACACACACTGCCCACTGTCACAGGACAGACAGTGATATAACCACACACACTGCACACTGTCACAGGACAGACCGTGATATAAACACACACATTGCACACTGTCACAGGAAAGACAGTGATATAACCACACACACTGCTCACTGTCACAGGACAGACAGTGATATAACCACACACACCGGTCACTGTCTCAGGACAGACAGTGATATAACCACACACACTGCACACTGTCACTGGGCAGACAGTGAGATAACCACACACACTGCACACTGTCACTGGACAGACAGTGATATAACCACACACACCGTTCACTGTCACAGGACAGACAGTGATATAACCACACACACTGCCCACTGTCACAGGACAGACAGTGATATAACCACACACACCTCACACTGTCACAGGACAGACAGTGATATACCCACACACACTGCCCACTGTCACAGGACAAACAGTGATATAAACACACTCACTGATCACTGTCACAGGACAGACAGTGATATAACCACACACACCGTTCACTGTCTCAGGACAGACAGTGATATAACCACACACACTGCTCACTGTCACAGGACAGACAGTGACATAACCACACACACTGCCCACTGTCACAGGACAGACAGTGATATAACCACACACACCGCTCACTGTCACAGGACAGACAGTGATATAACCACACACAGTGCCCACTGTCACAGGACAGACAGTGATATAACCACACACACTGCCCACTGTCACACGACTGACAGTGATATAACGACACGGGCTGATATAACATGGCTGGAATGGTTGCTGGATATTCCAGGGTTTAGAACATTTAAAAAGAATAGGGAGGGGGGAAAAAGAGGAGGGGGTGTAGCACTACTAATCAGAGAGGGTATCACAGCTACAGAAGCTTCCATTGTCGAGGAAGATCTGCCTACTGAGTCAGTATGGGTGGAAATTAGGAACAGCAAGGGAGTAGTCACCTCGTTAGGGGTTTACTACAGGCCCCCCAATAGCAGCAGGGAGATTGTAGAAAGCATAGGTCGACAGATTTTGGAAAAGTGTGGACGCAGTAGGGTTGTTGTAATGGGTGACTTTAACTTTCCTAATATTGATTGGAACCTCCTTCGAGCAGAAGATTTGAATGGAGCTGTTTTTGTAAGGTGTGTTCAGGAGGGTTTCCTAATGCAGTACGTTGACAGGCCGACGAGGGGAGAGGCCATTCTAGACTTGGTGCTCGGAAACGAGCCGGGGCAGGTATCAGATCTTGTGGTGGGAGAGCATTTTGGTGATAGTGACCATAACACTCTCTCATTCTACATAGCTATGGAGAAGGAGAGGATTAGGCAGAATGGGAGGATATTTAATTGGGGAAGAGGAAACTATGATGCGATTAGACACGAGTTAGGAAGCATGGACTGGGAGCAGTTGTTCCATGGTAAGGGAACTATAGACATGTGGAGATGGTTTAAGGAACAGTTGTTGGGAGTGATGAGTAAATATGTCCCTCTGAGACAGGCAAGACGGGGTAAGATAAAGGAACCTTGGATGACGAGAGCGGTGGAGCTTCTAGTGAAAAGGAAGAAGGTAGCTTACATAAGGTGGAGGAAGCTAGGGTCAAGTTCAGCTAGAGAGGATTACATGCAGGCAAGGAAGGAGCTCAAAAATGGTCTGAGGAGAGCCAGGAGGGGGCACGAGAAAGGCTTGGCAGAAGGAATCCGGGAAAACACAAAGGCATTTTACACTTACGTGAGGAATAAGAGAATGGTCAAAGAAAGAGTAGGGCCGATCAGGGATAGCATAGGGAACTTGTGTGTGGAGCCTGAGGAGGTAGGGGAAGCCCTAAATGAGTTTTTTGCTTCTGTCTTTACGAAAGAAACGACCTGTGTAGTGAATGAAACCTTTGAAGAGCAGGTGTGCATGCTGGAATGGATAGAGATAGAGGAAGCTGATGTACTGAAAATTTTGTCAAACATTAAGATTGACAAGTCGCCAGGCCCGGATCAGATTTGTCCTCGGCTGCTTTGGGAAGCGAGAAATGCAATTGCTTCGCCACTTGCGAAGATCTTTGCATCCTCGCTCTCCACTGGAGTCGTACCTGAGGACTGGAGAGAGGCAAATGTAATTCCTCTCTTCAAGAAAGGAAATAGGGAAATCCCCGGCAATTATAGACCGGTAAGTCTCACGTCTGTCGTCTGCAAGGTGTTAGAAAGGATTCTGAGGGATAAGATTTATGACCATCTGGAAGAGCATGGCTTGATCAAATACAGTCAACACGGCTTTGTGAGGGGTAGGTCATGCCTTACAAACCTTATCGAGTTTTTTGAGGATGTGACTAGTAAGGTTGATGAGGGTCAAGCTGTGGATGTGGTGTATATGGACTTCAGTAAGGCATTTGATAAGGTTCCCCATGGAAGGCTCATTCAGAAGGTCAGGAGGAATGGGATACAGGGGAACTTAGCTGCTTGGATACAGAATTGGCTGGCCAACAGAAGACAGCGAGTGGTAGTAGAAGGAAAATATTCTGCCTGGAAGTCAGTGGTGAGTGGGGTTCCACAGGGCTCTGTCCTTGGGCCTCTACTGTTTGTAATTTTTATTAATGACTTGGACGAGGGAATTGAAGGATGGGTCAGCAAGTTTGCAGACGACACAAAGGTCGGAGGTGTCGTTGACAGTGTAGAGGGCTGTTGTAGGCTGCAGCGGGACATTGACAGGATGCAGAGATGGGCTGAGAGGTGGCAGATGGAGTTCAATCTGGATAAATGCGAGGTGATGCATTTTGGAAGGTCGAATTTGAAAGCTGAGTACAGGATTAAGGATAGGATTCTTGGCAGCGTGGAGGAACAGAGGGATCTTGGTGTGCAGATACATAGATCCCTTAAAATGGCCACCCAAGTGGACAGGGTTGTTAAGAAAGCATATGGTGTTTTGGCTTTCATTAACAGGGGGATTGAGTTTAAGAGTCGTGAGATCTTGTTGCAGCTCTATAAAACTTTGGTTAGACCGCACTTGGAATACTGCGTCCAGTTCTGGGCGCCCTATTATAGGAAAGATGTGGATGCTTTGGAGAGGGTTCAGAGGAGGTTTACCAGGATGCTGCCTGGACTGGAGGGCTTATCTTATGAAGAGAGGTTGACTGAGCTCGGTCTCTTTTCATTGGAGAAAAGGAGGAGGAGAGGGGACCTAATTGAGGTATACAAGATAATGAGAGGCATAGATAGAGTCGATAGCCAGAGACTATTTCCCAGGGCAGAAATGGCTAGCACGAGGGGTCATAGTTTTAAGCTGGTTGGTGGAAAGTATAGAGGGGATGTCAGAGGCAGGTTCTTTACGCAGAGAGTTGTGAGAGCATGGAATGCGTTGCCAGCAGCAGTTGTGGAAGCAAGGTCATTGGGGTCATTTAAGAGACTGCTGGACATGCATATGGTCACAGAAATTTGAGGGTGCATCCATGAGGGTCAATGGTCGGCACAACATTGTGGGCTGAAGGGCCTGTTCTGTGCTGTACTGTTCTATGTTCTATGTTCTATGTTCTATGACACAAATGCGCCCACTGTCACAGGACAGACAGTGATACAACCACACACACCGCTCACAGTCACAGGACAGACAGTGATATAACCACACAACCTGCACACTGTCACTGGACAGACAGTGAGATAACCACACACACTGCTCACTGTCACAGGACAGACAGTGATATAACCACACACACTGCCCACTGTCACAGGACAGACAGTGATAAAACCACACACACTGCCCACTGTCACAGGACAGACAGTGATATAACCACACACACTGCCCACTGTCACAGGACAGACAGTGATAAAACCACACACACTGCCCACTGTCACAGGACAGACAGTGATATAACCACACACACTGCCCACTGTCACAGGACAGAGAGTGATATAAACACACACAGTGCCACCTGTCACAGGACAAACAGTGACATAACCACACACAGTGCCCACTGTCTCACGACAGACAGTGATATAACGACACACACAGCCCACTGTCACAGGACAGACAGTGATATAACCACACACACTGCCCACTGTCACAGGGCAGACAGAGATATAACCACACACACTGCCCACTGTCACAGGACAGACAGAGATATAACCACACACACTGCCCACTGTCACAGGACAGACAGTGACATAACCACACACAGTGCCACCTGTCACACGACAGACAGTGAGATAACCACACACACCGTTCACTGTCACAGGACAGACAGTGATATAACCACACACACTGCCCACTGTCACAGGACAGACAGTGACATAACCACACACACCGGTCACTGTCTCAGGACAGACAGTGATATAACCACACACACTGCTCACTGTCACAGGACAGACAGTGATATAACCACACACAGTGCCCACTGTCACACGACAGACAGTGATATAACCACACACAGTGCCCACTGTCACACGACTGACAGTGATATAACCACACACACTGCACACTGTCACTGGACAGACAGAGATATAACCACACACACCGGTCACTGTCTCAGGACAGACACTGAGATAACCACACACACTGCTCACTGTCACAGGACAGACAGTGATATAAACACACACACTGCACACTGTCACAGGACAGACAGTGATATAACCACACACACTGCTCACTGTCACAGGACAGACCGTGATATAAACACACACATTGCACACTGTCACAGGAAAGACAGTGATATAACCACACACACTGCTCACTGTCACAGGACAGACAGTGATATAACCACACACACCGGCCACTGTCTCAGGACAGACAGTGATATAACCACACACATTGCACACTGTCATAGGACAGACAGTGATATAAACACACTCACTGCTCACTGTCATAGGACAGACAGTGATATAAACACATACACTGCACACTGTCACAGGAAAGACAGTGGTATAACCACACACACTGCTCACTGTCACAGGACAGACAGTGATATAACCACACACACCGGTCACTGTCTCAGGACAGACAGTGATAGAACCACACACATTGCACACTGTCATAGGACAGACAGTGATATAAACACACTCACTGCTCACTGTCATAGGACAGACAGTGATATAAACACATACACTGCACACTGTCACAGGAAAGACAGTGATATAACCACACACACTGCTCACTGTCACAGGACAGACAGTGATATAACCACACACACCGGTCACTGTCTCAGGACAGACAGTGATAGAACCACACACACTGCTCACTGTCACAGGACAGACAGTGATATAACCACACACACTGCCCACTGTCACAGGACAGACAGTGACATAACCACACACAGTGCCACCTGTCACACGACAGACAGTGATATAACCACACACAGTGCCCACTGCCACACGACTGACAGTGATATAACCACACAAATGCGCCCACTGTCACAGGACAGACAGTGATATAACCACACACACCGCTCACAGTCACAGGACAGACAGTGATATAACCACACACACCGCCCACTGTGACAGGACAGACAGTGAGACAACCACACACATTGCCCACTGTCACAGGACAGACAGTGATATAACCACACACATTGCAGACTGTCACAGGACAGACAGTGATATAACCACACACACTGCCCACTGTCACAGGACAGACAGTGATATAACCACACACACTGCCCACTGTCACAGGACAGACAGTGATATAACCACACACACTGCACACTGTCACAGGACAGACAGTGATATAACCACACACACTGCTCACTGTCACAGGACAGACAGTGATATAACCACACACACTGCCCACTGTCACAGGACAGACAGTGATATAACCACACACACTGCTCACTGTCACAGGACAGACAGTGATATAACCACACACACTGCTCACTGTCACAGGACAGACAGTGATATAACCACACACACTGCCCACTGTCACAGGACAGACAGTGATATAACCACACACACTGCCCACTGTCACAGGACAGACAGTGATATAACCACACACACTGCTCACTGTCACAGGACAGACAGTGATATAACCCCACACACCGCTCACTGTCACAGGACATACAGTGATATAACCCCACACACTTCCCACTGTCACAGGACAGACAGTGAGATAACCACACACACTGCACACTGTCACTGGACAGACAGTGAGATAACCACACACACTGCCCACTGTCACAGGACAGACAGTGATAAAACCACACACACTGCCCACTGTCACAGGACTGACAGTGATATAACCCCACACACTGCTCACTGTCACAGGACAGACAGTGATGTAACCACACACATTGGTCACTGTCACAGGACAGACAGTGATATAACCACACACACTGCCCACTGTCACAGGACAGTCAGTGATATAACCACACACACTGCCCACTGTCTCAGGACAGACAGTGATATAACCACACACACTGCCCACTGTCACAGGAAAGACAGTGATATAACCACACACACCGCTCACTGTCACAGGACAGACAGTGATATAACCACACACACCGCTCACTGTCACAGGGCAGACAGTGATATAACCACACACACGGCTCACTGTCACAGGACAGACAGCGATATAACCACACACACTGCTCACTGTCACAAGACAGACAGTGATATAACCACACACACTGCTCACTGTCACAGGACAGACAGTGATATAACCACACACACTGCTCACTGTCACAGGATAGACAGTGATATAACCACACACACCGCTCACTGTCACAGGACAGACAGTGATATAACCCCACACACTGCCCACTGTCACAGGACAGACAGTGATATAAACACACACACTGCCCACGGTCACAGGATAGACAGTGATATAACCCCACACACTGCCCACTGTCACAGGACAGACAGTGATATAAACACACACACCGCCCACTGTCACAGGACAGACAGTGATATAACCACACACACTGCTCACTGTCACAGGACAGACAGTGATATAACCACACACACTGCTCACTGTCACAGGACAGACAGTGATATAACCACACACACTGCCCACTGTCACAGGACAGACAGTGAGACAACCACTCACACTGCACACTGTCACAGGACAGACAGTGATATAACCACACACAGTGCCCACTGTCTCAGGACAGACAGTGATATAACCACACACACTGCCCACTGTCACAGGAAAGACAGTGATATAACCACACACACTGCACACTGTCACAGGACAGACAGTGATATAACCACACACACTGCCCACTGTCTCAGGACAGACAGTGATATAACCACACACACTGCCCACTGTCACAGGAAAGACAGTGATATAACCACACACACCGCTCACTGTCACAGGACAGACAGTGATATAACCACACACACCGCTCACTGTCACAGGACAGACAGTGATATAACCACACACACGGCTCACTGTCACAGGACAGACAGCGATATAACCACACACACTGCTCACTGTCACAGGACAGACAGTGATATAACCACACACACCGCTCACTGTCACAGGACAGACAGTGATATAACCCCACACACTGCCCACTGTCACAGGACAGACAGTGATATAAACACACACACTGCCCACGGTCACAGGATAGACAGTGATATAAACACACACACCGCCCACTGTCACAGGACAGACAGTGATATAGCCACACACACTGCTCACTGTCACAGGACAGACAGTGATATAACCACACACACTGCTCACTGTCACAGGACAGACAGTGATATAACCACACACACCGCTCACTGTCACAGGACAGACAGTGATATAACCACACACACGGCTCACTGTCACAGGACAGACAGCGATATAACCACACACACTGCTCACTGTCACAAGACAGACAGTGATATAACCACACACACCGCTCACTGTCACAGGACAGACAGTGATATAACCCCACACACTGCCCACTGTCACAGGACAGACAGTGATATAAACACACACACTGCCCACGGTCACAGGATAGACAGTGATATAACCACACACACCGCCCACTGTCACAGGACAGACAGTGATATAACCACACACACTGCTCACTGTCACAGGACAGACAGTGATATAACCACACACACTGCTCACTGTCACAGGACAGACAGTGATATAACCACACACACTGCTCACTGTCACAGGACAGACAGTGATATAACCACACACACTGCCCACTGTCACAGGACAGACAGTTTGACAACCACACACACCGCTCACTGTCACAGGACAGACAGTGATATAACCACACACACCGCCCACTGTCACAGGACAGACAGTGATATAACCACACACACCGCCCACTGTCACAGGACAGACAGTGATATAACCACACACACTGCTCACTGTCACAGGACAGACAGTGAAATAATCACACACACTGTCACTAAGCAGACAGTGGTTTAAAGATGCACATTGCCTTCTATGACAACTGATGAAATTTAAATTCATTTAAAAACAAAATGCTAATCCTAGAATTCATCTCAGCAATTTTGATTGTCATCAAAACCAATCTGATTTACTTATGAACTTTACTGCCCTGACCTGATTAGAAATCTGCACCTGACCTCCTCCCTCCCGTGGTGTTGTTAACTCTTTAACAAAAACAGAATTTGCTGCGAATGCTCAGCTGGTCTTGCAGCATCTGTGAAGTGAAATCTGTGTTTAAGTTTTGGGTCCAGTTTCCCTTCCTCAGTGTTCATACTTGCTGATCTTTTCCACAAATTTCTGTTTTTGATTCTGATTTACAGCATTCGCAGTTCTCTAGGTTTTTATTTAATTAACTCTTTACCGGTCTCTGAAATGGCCAAATGCCACTCAGTTCAAAGCCAATTAGGGATCAGTAACAAATGCTGGCCAAGCCCACATCGCTTGAAAGAATAATTAAAATGTAATGTGGATAAGGGAGAAATTACTTATTTTTAGCAAAAGACAGTAAAACAAAACATTTCTTAAATAGGGAGAGAATGGGAAGTGCAAATGTCCAAAGACATGTGGGTGCTGGGAATAATGATGTCTCGCTGCTGTTGGATAATACAGCCTTGGTAAGACCTCACCTACTTGTCACAGAATGGAGGTTCACCTGATTAATCCCTGGGACAAATTGAGGAAACTGGACCTGGATTGTCTAGCGATTTGAAGAATGAAGGAGGAATCTCATTAAAATTTACCTTTTACTAGGTGTAATGAGGCAGATACAGATACCTTCTTTCCCTTGGCTGGTGATTCTAAAACCAGGGGACACAGTCTCAGGATGAAGTTGGCAGGAATTTCATAGAAACCCTACAGTGTAGAAACAGGCCACTCGGCCCAACAAGTTCACACTCCTCTGACAGGCATCCCACCCTCACCCCTACATTTCCCATCTAACCTAAACATCCCAGAGCACTATGGGAAATTTAGCATGGCTAATCCACCTAACCTGCACACCTTTGGACTGTAGGAGGAAACCAGAGCACCCGGAGGAAACCCATGCAGACGTAGGGAAAGTGTGCAAATTCCACACAGACAGTTGCCTGAGGGTGGAATTGAACATGGGTCCCTGGCACTGAGAGGCATCAGTGCGAACCACTGAGCCACCATGCCACCCAGACCTTTCTTCACTCAGATGCTGGCAAATCTTTAGAATTTTCTACCTCAGTGGGCCAATCATTAAGAAGGTTCAAAACACTTTGTACCTTTCTGGAGGTGCATGGCATTAAGAGATGTGAAGATAGTGCAGCAGAGTGGTGTTGGCAAAGATAATCAACCATGATCTGGAACGGTGGAACAATCCGAATGGGATGAATAGCCTACTCCTGTTTCGTAGAACAGTACAGCACAGGAACAGGCCCTTTGGCTCACCTTGCCTATGCTGACCCATGATGCCGTTCTAACCAATTCCTTCTGCCTGCACATGGTCCATATCTCTCTACTCATGTTTGTCTAAATGCCTCTTAATCGTCACTATTGTATCTATTTCTGTCACCTCTCCTGGCAGTTCTTTCCAGGCACCTATCACCCACACATCTCCTTTAAACTTTCCCCCTCTCACCTTAAATCTATGTCCCCTGGTGTTTGACATTTCCACCCTGGAAAAAAGACTCTATCAAACTAACCATGCCTTTTATAATTTTATATACTTCTGTCAGGTTGTCCCTCAGCCTCCAACACTCTATCAAAAACATTCCAAGTTTGTCCAGCCGCTCCTTATAGTTCATACCCTCTAATCCAGGCAACTTCCTGGTGAACCTCTTCTGCACTCTCCCCAAAGCTTCCACATCCTTCCTGTCCCGTCTATACAGCTTGGCATGACAACTGCTCTGCCCAAGACCACAATAAATTACAAGAGTAATGAACACAGCTCGGTCCATCACACAAAATAGGTTTCAGTGCCTCCATCTACGTTTCACACTGCCTCGGGAAAGCAACCAACATAATCAAAGACACCACCACCGCCCCCACCTCAACCCCCACCCCTCCAACCCTGCCTATACTCTCTCCCACCCCTTTCCTTTGGGCAGAAGATACAAAAGTTCGAAAACATGTACCAATAGATTCAAGAACAACGTCTTCCCTGCTGTCATCAGCCTTATGAATGGACCGCTTGTATGTTACAGTTGATCTTTCTCTGCATCTTCTCTGCAACCGTAACACTATATTCTGCATCCTGATCTGTTACCCCAGTATACTTATGTAAAGTATGGTTTATCTGGTTAGCACAAAACACAAGATTTCAAATGTAGTCTCATAAGAACAAAGAAAATTACAGCACAGGAACAGGCCCTTCGGCCCTCCAAGCCTGCACCAATTGAGATCCTTTGTCTAAGCCTATCATCTATTTTCTAAGGGTCTATATCCTTTTGCTCCCTGCCCGTCCATGTACCTGTCCAGGTATATCTTAAAGGACACTATCGTGTCTGCGTCTACCAGCTCCGCTGGCAACGCTTTCCAGGCACCCACCACCCTCTGTGTAAAGAACTTTCCACGCATATCTCTCTTAAACTTTCCTCCTCTCACCTTGAAATCATGACCCCTAGTAATTGAGTTCCCCCACTCTGGGAAAAAAGCTTCTTGCTATCCACCCTGTCTATACCTCTCATGATTTTGTAGACCTCAATCAGGTCCGCCTTGAATCTCCATCTTTCAAATGTAAATAATCCTAATCTACTCAACCTCCCTTCAAAGCTACTGCCCTCCATACCAGGCAACATCCTGGTGAACCTCCTCTGCACCCTTTCCAAAGAATCCACATCCTTTTGGTAATGTGGTGACCAGAACTGTACGCAGTATTCCAAATGTCATCAAACCAAGGTCTTATACAAGTCTTACAAAAGTTTTATTCAGCTGTTAATTTTTATGCTCAATGCCCTGACAGATGGAGGCAAGCATACTGTGTAAATTCCCCTCCTTTGTTCTTGTGTAGACTTACCATTTCCTTAGTTATCCTCTAGCCAAAATGTCTTAGATTCTCGTTTATCCTTCTTGCCTAGGACATTTCAAGTTCATAGCTCCCTCAAAATTGCCGCCCAGGTGGATAAGATTGTTAAGAAAGCATATGGTGTTCTGGCTTTCATAAATAGGGGGGATCGAGTTTAAGGGCCGCGAGGTTATGCTGCAGCTCTACAAAACCCTGGTGAGACCACACTTGGAATATTGTGTCCAGTTCTGGTCGCCCTATTATAGGAAAGATGTGGAGGCTTTGGAGAGGGTGCAAAGGAGGTTTACCAGGATGCTGCCTGGACTGGAGGGCTTGTCTTACGACGAGAGGTTGACTGAGCTTGGACTTTTCTCTCTGCAGAGAAGGAGGAAGAGAGATGACCTGATTGAGGTGTACAAGGTAATGAGAGGCATGGATAGAGTCGCTAGCCAGAGGCTTTTCCCCAGGGCAGGATTGACTGCCACGAGGGGTCATAGTTTTAAGGCGTTAGGAGGAAGGTATAGAGGAGACGTCAGAGGGAGGTTCTTCACCCACAGAGTTGTGAGCGCATGGAATACTTTGCCAGTGGAAGTCGTGGAAGCGGAGTCATTAGTGACATTTAAGCGACTGCTGGACATGCACGTGGACAGCAGTGAATTGAGGGGAATGTAGTTTAGGTTATTTTATTTTTGGATTAGGATTATTCCACGGCACAACGTTGTGGGCTGAAGGGCCTGTACTGTGCTGTACTTTTCTATGTTCTGTGTTCTATTTCATGGCCCCTTCTAGCCCTCATTGTTCCTTGTTTAAGTTCTTTCGTGCTTCCTTTGTATTCCACAAAGATTTTGTTAAATTTCAGTTTCCTGGACCTTACATATGCTTCCTTTTCCTTTTTTAATTAAATTTTTAATAAGGTTCGCCATGGTAGGCTCTTTCAGAAAGTAAGGAGGCACAGGATTCAGGGAAATTTGGCTGTCTGGATACAAAACTGGCTGTCCAATAGAAAACAGAGGCTGGTGGTAGATGGAAAGTATTCAGCCTGGAGCTCGGTGACCAGTGGTGTTCCGCAGGGATCTGTTCAGGGACCCCTGCTCTTTGTGATCTTTATAAATAACTTGGATGAGGAAGTGGAAGGATGGGTTAGTAAGTTTGCCAATGACATGAAGGTTGATGCAGTTGTGGACAGTGTTGGAGGGCTGTTGTAGGTTGCAACAGGACATTGACAGGATGTAGAGCTGGGCAAAGAACTGGCAGCTGGAATTCAACCCAGAAAAGTGTGAAGTGATTCATTGTGGAAGGTCAAATCTGAATGCAGAATACAGGGTTAATGGCAGGATTCTGGAGGATAGGCAGGATACTGGAGGAGCGGAGGGATTTGGGGTCCACGTCCATACATCCCTCAAAGTTGCAATACAAATGGATAGGGTTGTAAAGAAGGCATATGTTGTACATAGAATATAGAAGAGTACGGCGCAGTACAAGCTCTTCGGCCCACGGTGTTGTGCCAAACTTTTACCCGAAACCTAAGGTCTATCTAACCTCCACTCCTACCTTGTACTATCATCCATATGCCTATCTAATAGCTACTTAAATGTATCTAATGAGGCCAACTCCACTACCCTCTCCAGCAATGCAATTCATACCCCAACCACTCTTTGAGTAAAGAACCTACCTCTGACGTCTCCCCAATATCTACCTCCACTCACTCTAAAACTATGTCCCCTTGTAATAGCTACCTCCACCCTAGGAAATAGTCTCTGGCTGTCCACTCTATCTTTACCTCTCATCATTTTGTACACCTCTATCAAGTCACCTCTCATCCTTCATCGTTCTAAAGAGAGAAGCCCGAGCTCTCACAATTTTTCCTTGTAAGACCTTCCCTCCATTCCAGGCAACACCCTGGTAAATCTCCTCTGCACCTTTCCAAAGCTTCCACATCTTTCCTGTAATGAGGTGACCAGAACTGGACACAATACTCCAGATGTGTCCGAACCAGGGTTTTGTATAGCTGCAACATAACTTCACGGCTCTTGAACTCAGTATCTCTATTAATGAAAACTAACACACCATATGCCTTCTTAACAACTCTATCCACCCGGGTGGCAGCTTTCAGGGAACTATGAACATGAACCCCAAGATCCCTCTGCTCCTCCACACTGCCAAGAATCTTTCTGTTCACCCTGTATTCTGCTTTCAGGTTTGTCCTTCCAAAATGAATCACCTCGCTCTTTTCAGAGTTAAACTCCATCTGCCACTTCTCAGTCCGGCTCTGCATCCTATCAATGTCCCTCTGTAACCTAGGACAGCCTTCCACACTGTCCACAATGTGACCCACCTTCGTATCGTCCACGAACTTGCTAATCCACCCTTCCACTCCTTCATCCAAATCATTTACAAAAATCACAAATAGAAGAGAACCCAGAACAGATCCTTGTGGTACACCATTCGTAACTGAGCACCTTGTTGAATATTTTCCATCCACTACCACCCTTCGTCTTCTAAGGGTTAGCCAATTCTGAATGCAATCTGCCACATTTCCCCCATCCCATGTCTCCTTACCTTCTACATGAGTCTACCATGGGGAACCTTATCAAACACCTTACTTAAATCCATGTATACCACATCCACTGCTCTACCTTCATCTACCCTCATGGTGTGTTGGCTTTCATTGGCAGGGGAATTAAGTTTAAGAGCCATGAGTTTATACTGCAGATCTATAAAACCCTGCTTGGACCACACTTAGAATATTGCGTTCAGTTCTGGTTGCCTCATTATAGGAAGGATGTGGAAGCTTTAGAGAGGATGCAAAGGAGATTTACCAGGATGCTGCCTGGGCTGGAGGGCAGGTCTTATGAGGAAAGGTTGCGGGAGCTAGGGCTTTTCCCCTTGGAGTAAAGAAGGATTAAAGGTGACTTGATGGCGGCGTACAAGATGGTGAGAGGCATAGATACAGTGGATAGTCAGAGACTTATTCCCAGGGCGGAAATGACTATTATGAGGGGGTATAATTTTAAGATGATTGGAGGAAGGTAAAGGGGAGATGTCAGAGGTAGGTTCTTCACGCAGAGAGTGGTGGGCGCGTGGAATGTGCTCCCGGCAGTGGTAGTGGAGTCAGATACTTTAGAGACATGTAAGCGACTCTTGGTAGGCACATGGATGACAGTAAAATGTAGGGTATGCAGGGTAGGTTGATCTTAGAGTACAATAATAGGTTGGCACAACGTCGTAGGCTGAAGGGCCTGTACTGTGCTGTGATGTTCTATGCTCCATATTTCAATATTTTCTTGTTATCAAGGGTTCCTGAATCTTGCCATCCTTATCTTTCATCCTTACAGGAACATGCTGGTCCTGAATTCTGAAACTTTGTGCCTGGCCAGGTGATCATTCTCCAAGTCAAGATCTACTATGGCCCCTTTTCTACCTGGACTATCTACATATTGTTTCAAAAATACCTCCTGGGTGCACCTAACAAATTCTACCCCATCTAAGTCCCTGGTACTAGGCGATCCCCAGTGAATATTGGGGGAATTAAAATCACCCACCACAACATCTGTAATGTTTTTACCTCTTTCCATGATCTGCCTACATATCCGTTCCTCTAACTCCCACTGGCTCTTGGGAAGCCGATAATATAACAGAGTGTGGTAGTTCAGTGGTTAACATTGCTAGTTCACAGCACTGGGGAACTGGGTTCAGTTCCAGCCTCAGGTGATTACCTCTGTGGAGTTTTCATATTCTCCACATGTCTGTGTGCTTCCCCCCCACCAACAGTCCAAAGATGTGCAGGTTGGGTGGATTAGCCTTGCTGACTTGCTGTATGGTGTGCAGAATATACATAAGTGAGGGCTGAGGGGGTATTTCTGGGTTGGGATGCTCTTTAGAGGATCACTGTAGAGATTCTATGATAACCCCTGTCATAGTGATTATAACCTTCTTATTGCTGAGCTCTAGCCATGTGGCCTCACTGGATGCGTCCTCTGAGAAGCTCTCTCCCAGTACAGCTGTGACATTCTCCTTAATTAGTGATGCAACTACCCCACCCCTTTTACACCCCTCTTTATCCTGCCTGAAACATCAAAACCCTGGAAGGCTGAGCTGCCAATCCTGCCCTTCTTTCAACCAAGTTTCTGTAATGGCTACAATATTGTAGTCCCATGTACTAGTCCAGCCTCTAAGCTCAGAGATAGTAAGAACTGCTGATGCTGGAGTCAGAGAGAAAACAATGTGGAGCTGGAGGAACAGAGCAGGCCAGACAGCATCAGAGGAGCAGGAAAGTTAACATTTTGGGTTGGGACCCTTCTTCTGAAATGGAGGAGGGGGAGGAGAGCTTGGAAATAAAGAGGGAGAGGAGGGGTGAGGCTGGGGAAGGTAGGTGGGATGGTGATAGGTGAGTGCAGGAAGGGAGTGGTGGGGATTGGTAGTGAGGTGGGAGGAGCAGGTAGGTGGGAGAGAAGATGGACAGGTTGTGTCAGGTAAAGGAAGCGGGTTGAGATGGAGGGTTGGGCATGAGATGAAGCATTGCACCTACCTTCTCCAGCCCCACCTCTCCTCTCCTATTTATTTCAGAACTCCCTTTCCTCTCCCCATTTCTGAAAAAGGGTCCTGACCCGAAATGCCATCTTTCTTGCTCCTCTGATGCTGCCTGGCCTGCTGTGTTTCTCTAGCCCCTAAGCTCATCTGCTTTATCTGTAATTGTATTAATTGCCTGTTCTTCCTATTAGACTTACCTGACTCTAACCACTACCTTCTTCTCAATCACTCCACATGCTGATCTACTGCACTGGTTCCCATCCCACTGCCACACTTACCTCTCCAGAGTGGCACTAACAAACCTCCCTGCAAAGATTTCAGAACCCTTCCCGTTTAGGGGAACCTAAATGTTATGATGTGGAGGTACGGGTGTTAGACTCGGGTGGACAAAGTCAGAAGTCACAAGACACCAGATTATAGTCCAACAGGTTTATTAAGATCACAAGCTTTTGGAATGTAGTCCCTTCATCGGTAAAGTGACCGAGGAGCAGCACTCCGAAAGCTTGTGATTTCAGATAAACCTGTTGGACTATAACCTGGTGTCTTGTGACTTCTGATTTCTGTGTCATTCATTACATCTCTGCAACTATTTATAGGTTATAAGGATTTGGGGTTGGTTGGCTGGACAGGTAATGCAACGTGACAGTAACAGTGCAAGTTCAATTCCTATACTGGCCGAGGTTAACCATGAAGGCCCTTCTTTCTCAGTGACCCTCAGGTTAAACCCACCACCTGCTGTCTCCCTTTCTCTGATGAGGAAGTGGCCCTCTGGGACTGCGGTATTTTTACCTACAAGGAGAAGCTGTAAATTATTACAAGTCTGTTGGGAGGAGCCAGGTTGAGGCCTGTTTCCCCAATGTTTGACTTTCCTCCCACCAAGTCCCCGTGACATCATCACAGTGCATGGTGCTTACTGCACGCATTGAAGTTAATCCTTTCAGACCCTAAAACAAGACAATCCACTGGAGCAGTGGGTATAGAATGTACCTACACACTTTTCAGTTTCACACTGGGTACAGGCTATCATGGTTCCACAAAGTGACAACAGTCCTGGTTCATTATTCCCAGGATGTGGTGTGTGGAACCATTAGAAGGTCCTAGTTAGTGGGGTGAGGAGAAAGTAAGTCATTTATAATTTTCTAGCTCAGTTTCTGAAATGTTTTGAGTTCCAACCACAGTTATCTGGGGGCCAATGAACTTCCAGAAAGAATGCAAGAGATGCTGGAGGCAGGAAGTGACTGAAAGGGCTTTCAACTCAGCCCCATCACTAATGGTACAGTGACTTCAACATCCAATCAGAGCTGAACACAGTCATCAAGAAATGCTCACCCAAATGTTAACCCCTTGTACTCATAGAAACTGATATTCAAGTGGGTAAAATGACAATGGTGTTCGTTTTGTGTAGTGTGATGTTAAACACTTGTCTAATATTTGTTTAATCCCAACCTTTTAACCTGTGTTCTCGATCTGATTTAGTGAAAATTACAATTTCAGGCTTGGCAGCTTCACCAGTGTGACTACTGTAGGTCAGTCACATAACTGTGAAATAAGAACAGAAACATTCAATCCCTCGAACCTGACTCATAATTCAATAAGATCAAAGCTGATCTCTTTGTGCTTCTAATTTTATATTCCCAATTCCCCCATAATCTTCAATTCCCTTCCCTAATCAGAATCAATCCACTAGAATCAATTCTGAATAAAAGTTGTTTGATCTTAAAATTCTCTCCCAAAGAGCTTTGTGGGTCTGCCTATAACACATGGACTGCAGCAGTTCAAGAAGGTGCTTCACCTTCTCAAGGGACAACTAGGCATGAGCAATAAATATTGCCCCAGCCAGCGACACTCAAGTGAATAAAAAAAGTTAGTTTCTCCAGCACTTTCTGTTTTTATATAAGAATCTATTCATCTCAGCCTTTAAAATGTTTAGTGACCCATTTCCATTGCCTTCTGACTTGTATACTTTACTGAGGGGGGAAGTGCATTAGAAATCAGGCCCAGTTATTCACAGAGTCCCTCAAGTTATCTGCCTTTCAGAGCCAGGTTAACAGAAAGCATGGACCACATTTCTATACTGAACAAGATCACTATTTATTACAATGGACTGTAGCTTACAGGTGAACAGTTATAAACTTTGGCAAATAGCACTTTTGGAGTACAATGTGGAAAAATGTGAAATTGTTAATTTTGGAAGGGTGAACAAAAGAACGGAATGTTATTTAAATGCAAAAAATAGCAAAAATCTACAACACGAAAGGACTTGGAGGAGCTTGTGCATGAATCAGAGAAAGCTAGCACACAGAGGCAGCAAGTAATCAGGAAGGGTCATGGAACTTCCACAGTACAACATGCTCATGAGGCCACTTCTGGAGTATACGGAGAAGTTTTGGTCCCCTTATTTAAGAAAAGACATAGTTTCTTTGAACGCACTTCATAGAATGTTCACTAGGATGATCCCTGGCATGGAAGGACTCTTATGTGTTAATGGGCTGGGGCTCTAATCACTGGAGTTAGAAGAATGAGAGGTAATCTCAGCAAAACATTTAAGATTCTTAATGAGTTTGACAGGGTAAATGCTACGAGGATGCTCCTCCTCATGGGAGAGTCTTGGACCAGTGGGCACAGTCTCAGTGTAAAAGGAGCCCCAATTTAAGGCTGTGATGAGGTGAAATTTCTTCTCTCAGGGAGTTGAGAGTTCTTGGAACTCCATCCCACCAAGAGCTATGGGGGCAGAGTCCTCATTTATATTTGAGGCTGAGGTAGATTGATTCTTCATCAGTCAGGGAATTAATTGGCAGAGCAGGCAGAAGGGGCTGAATGGCCTACTGCTATTCCTATTTCTTATTGCCTTACTGTTAACTAAAAACATTAATTGCCTTATAAACACCACCTTACACACACAAAAAAGGTACCCAATAGGAAAAACAAGAATATTGAGCAGAAAGGAAAAGTGGGAAACACAGTTTAACAGTCTTTGCTCGCAGATTCTGTTGCTGAGGTGATCCTATGATCTCCTGCTATCCAGTATTTTGCTTAAATTGTCTTTCTGTTTTTTTTTCTATTGGTTAGAAAGATACGAATATGGTGGCTGGTTCACTTATAAGAGTCGCTGACTCATCAGTTAAAAATTACAGTTTATAACAACAGTTTCAGAAATGATCCACTGTTTTTTCCCAGGTTTACTGTCACTAGACCCAAAATGTTAACTCTGATTTTTTCTTCACAGATGCTGACAGACCTCTGTCCATGTACACAGTTCCTTGAAAGTTGCCACCCAGGTTGACAGGGCTGTTAAGAAGGCATACAGTGTTTTAGCTTTTATTAATAGAGGAATCGAGTTCTGGAACCAAGAGGTTATGGTGAAACTGTACAAAACGCTGGTGCGGCCGCACTTGGAGTATTGTGTACAGTTCTGGTCACCGCATTATAAGAAGGATGTGGAAGCTGTGGAAAGGGTGCAGAGGAGATTTACTAGGATGTTGCCTGGTATGGAGGGAATGTCTTACAAGGAAAGGCTGAGGGCCTTGAGGCTGTTTTCGTTAGAGAGAAGAAGGTTGAGAGGTGACTTAATTGAAACATATGAAATAATCAGAGGGTTAGATAGGGTGGATAGGGAGAGCCTTTTTCCTAGGATGGTGACAGCGAGCACGAGGGGGCATAGCTTTAAATTGAGGGGTGAAAGATATAGGACAGATGTCAGAGGTAGTTTCTTTACTCAGAGAGTAGTAAGGGAATGGAACGCTTTGCCTGCAACGGTAGTAGATTCGCCAACTTTAGGTACATTTAAGTCATCATTGGACAAGCCTATGGACGTACATGGAATAGTGTAGGTTAGATGGGCTTGAGATCGGTATGACAGGTCGGCACAACATCGAGGGCCGAATGGCCTGTACTGTGCTGTAATGTTCTATGTTCTATGTTTTCCAGCAACTTCTGTTTTTGAGACAAAAACTTTAATGTTTTTGAGGGGGGGAGGGGTTTAGGGTTAGGGTGCCTCCCCCACTCTCCCTATTTATTTCAGACCCCTCCCTCCATCCCCCATTTCTGATGAAGGGTCTAGGCCCGAAACATCAGCTTTTGTGCTCCTAAGATGCTGCTTGGCCTGCTGTGTTCATCCAGCTCCACACCTTGTTATCCTGGATTCTCCAGCATCTGCAGTTCCCATTATCTCTGATCACAAATCCGTAAAACACTGGTTAGACCTCAGCCAGGTTCGATTCTGGGCACCACAACTTCCCAAAAGATGTTTGGGTTTTGGAAGGTGAAGAATGATGGGGATGTTAAGGGGAGGTAATGGCCAATGAGTGGTATTATCACTGGACTGTTAATCTAGAGACCCAGATAATGTTCCAGGGACCTGGGTTTGATGGTGGAATTTGAATTCAATAAATATCTGGAATTAAAAGTCTAATGATGACCATGAATCCATTGTTAGTTGTTAGGAAAAACCCACCTGGTTCACTCATGTACTTTACAGAAGGAAACTGCCATCCTTACCTGGCCTGGCATACACGTGACTCCAGACCCACAGTTCACTCTTAGCTGCCTTCTGGGCAATTAGGGATGGGTAATAAATGCTGCCCTAACCAGTGATGCCCTCATCCTGTGAATGAATGAAAAAAATGTAACAGATTTGCTAGAAATATGCTAGAGTTAAGAGATTTCAAGGATGTGAGGTGGCTGCAAACATTACAGCAGATAAGGTTAAGATGAAACTGAATGGACATTTTCAAAATGATGACAGATTTTGATCAAATAAACATGGAGAAACAGTTTCCAGTGACAACATGGTCAGTAATAGATTTACTGTAGCACCACAAAAGGATGCTCAAAGCAGCTACAATGTTAATAACTGGAGAAGCAGTTGAAGGGGAAAGCAGTAACTGGTTACTAGAATCATAAAACCCCATTTGGCCCATCAAGTCCACATTGACCCGCTGAAGGGCACCCCAACGCCCTAAAACTCTACATTTCCCCATCGCCAGTTCACCTGGCCTGAACATCTTTGCACTATGATAAGAAACCCACAAAGACACAGGGAGAGTGTGAAAACTCTGCACAGATTCTCATCCGAGGGTGGAATTGAACACAAGACACGGGTGCTGTGAAGCAGCAGTGTTAACCACTGAGCCACAGTGACATTCCTTATAGAGGTGATGTAGGACGGAATGGATAATTCTTCTGACTGTTCAAATGCTTGATTCCTAATCTGTATCATTCTCCAATTTGAAATCCAGTTTGGGGTGCCCTTCAGAGTTCTCAATTTACAGAAGCTCTGAGCAGCAGGAGGTTACTTTTGGATATTCCCTTACATTTGTCACTTGCGAGGGACCATAGAAAGCAGTATCCAGGTTGGTGTAGTGTTTATACTACCATAGTCTGTGTTGTGTCCACACAGATTCCCATCACCATGCCTTGGAACAGATTAGGAAGCACAGAGTGAGAAAGGAAGTCCTGGACTCAGTAATGCTGAGGGTCATAAGCAGAACAGGAAGGAAAGAGCCAGGAGGAAGCTCAAGGACAGTCAACGCTTGGAAAATGAATTTAATCAACCATTTTGTTAAATCAAAAACAGAACTGGCCTAAATGAAATGTCTCCAGTCAGCCTTCTGAAGTAATTATTAACATTAAAGTCTTTATTATGCAGAACTGCACAAAAAGCAGGAGACTGGCGATGAAATCTAATTAGTACGGACTTTGACAAATGATGCAGCTCCAGCATCCCAAAACCAGCCCAGCTCTTCCCTTCCACCCACTGCATCCCAAAACCAGTCCAGCCTGTCTCTGCCTCCCTAACCTGTTCTTCCTCTCACCCATCCCTTCCTCCCACCTCAAGCCGCACCCCCATCTACCTACTAACCTCATCCCACCTCCTTGACCTGTCCGTCTTCCCTGGACTGACCTATCCCCTCCCTACCTCCCCACCTATACTCTCCTCTCCACCTATCTTCTTTTCTCTCCATCTTCGGTCCGCCTCCCCCTCTCTCCCTATTTATTTCAGAACCCTCACCCCATCCCCCTCTCTGATGAAGGGTCTAGGCCCGAAACGTCAGCTTTCCTGCTCCTGAGATGCTGCTGGGCCTGCTGTGTTCATCCAGCTTCACATTTTATTATCAGCTCCAGGTGCTGTTGGGGCTAATGTGGCAAGGGAATTGTAACCTAGATGAAACATTAAAAAGGAAATACAAAACACTGTACAGTAGAAAAACAGATAAAAGAATACTTGTGAAAAAAGAGCAATCAGATGAGAAATGCGCCACAGAATAAGAGACAGATGTGGTAGCATAAGTGTCAATAGACAAACTATGATAAAGAGTTTGGCTCAAGGGATTGGAACGTAATATTTCTGGCTCCAAGGAATTCAGGCATGAAAGGAAAATAAGAAAAGCATGGATCTTGCAGCTTCTCCTGGGATTGCAGCCTTAGTTAAAGATTTTTTTTGCAGTTATTACAGTCATTATATTTTACAATGTGGGTACAATCACAATGTTTAAAAGATATTTGGATTGATACATGAATAGGAAAGTTTTGAAGGTCTGTGGGCCAGGCACAGGCTGGTGGGACTAATTTAGTTTGGGATTATGGTTGACGTGGACTGGTTGGTCTGAAGGGTCCGTTTCTGTTCTGTAGGACTATGGCACTATAAAAGAGCATTGGTAGCAGCAGTCATCAAAAAAAGGACAATTTTATTGAAGTTACAAAGACTGAGGGCAGAATCTTAAGGAAGCAACAGGTGTCTTGGCCACAGACTGAAGAATCACTGAGACTCCACTGTCACCTTTTTATAGAAAGCTCAGCATATCTTCTTCCAGTCAGGAACCTGACAGGCCAATGGCAAAGCCCCAGTCGGGATCAGGAACCGTGGGCATGGAAGTCACACAGCCCAGAGTTGCTCATGTGGTGAGCCCTCATGTTCCTATTCGGTTTATAACAACAGCAACAGTTTGATGCCCTTAACTAGGAACTAGGCAGGCAAAGTACAATTCTATTCATGGACCTTCGCACCAAGATTGGAGTAAATTTTTCGATTAGTCATGATCATATAAAATGGCAGAGCAAACTTGCTGAGCTAAATGTCCTAGTGATAATGAGAACTGCAGAAGCTGGAGAATCTAAGATAATAAAGTGTGAAGCTGGATGAACACAGCAGGCCAAGCAGCATCTCAGGAGCACAAAAGCTGATGTTTCGGGCCTAGACCCTTCATCAGAGCTAAATGTCCAATTCTTGTTCCAATATTCCTAAATGGAGTGGAGGCAGGAAAGCATCAGTTTCCTTACTGTCACCTTTCCATCGGATTTAAATGCTCCCACAATGAAACTCTCCTTCAGTAAGAATCTACTGATAACCATGAACCCATTGCTGATTGTCGGAAAAATCTATCTGGCTCACTAATGTTCTCCAAGAAGAAATCTGCCATCCTCCCCTGGTCTGACCGACATATGACTCCACAACCATAGCAATGTGGTTGACTCAACTGCCTTCTGAAACAGCCTAGGAAGCCACTCAGTTCTGTTAACTGTTAAAAAGTCTCAAAGAAATAATGTGGAGGTGCTGGTGCTGGTGCTGTGGTGGACAAAGTCAGAAATCTGATGACACCAGGTTATAGTCCAAGAGGTTTATTTGAAATCACAAGCTTTTGTAGTGTAGCCCCTTCAACAGGTGCATTTTGCCTAGAGAAGGGGCTATGCTCTGAAAGCTTGTGATTCCAAAGAAATCCATTTGACTATAATCTGGTGTCATGTGACTTCTTAATTTGTCAACAAAGATAGACAGCATGGCATCGATCTAGGCACTGAAAAAGACAGTGGCACAAATATCTCTGTCGATCTAGCAAAGTCATCCTAATTGACATATGGGGGCTAGAGCTAAAATTGGGAGAACTGTCTCACAGATGAGTCAAGCAACACATTAACAGCAGTGGAGTTGTAACCAGAACAATCTGCAACTTCAAGGCCTGGCATATTCCACACTCAACCATTACCATCAGGTCTGGTTCAATGGAGAGCGCAGCAGGGCTTGCCAGGAGCAGCACCAGGCATTCCTGAAGATGAGGAATCAACCTGGTGAAGCCACCAAACAGGACTACCTGCACAGCAAACAGCAAAAGCGGCAAGTGATAGACAGAGCTGAGTGATCCTACAACCAACGGATCAGATCTAAGCTCTGCAGTCCTGCCACATCCAGTTGTGAATGGTGGTGGACAATTAAACAATTCACTGGAGGAAGAGTCTGCACAAATATCCCCATTCTCAGTGATGGAAGAGCCCAGCACATCAGTGCAAAAGATCAGGCTAAAGCATTTACAGCAATCTTCAGCCAGAAGTGTCGAGAGGATGATCCATCTCAGCCTCATCCAGTGGTCCCCAGAAGTACAGATACCAGTCTTCAGCCAATTCGATTCCCTCCACGTGATATCAAGAAATATTTGGAAACACTGGATACTGCAAAGGCAATGCACCCTGACACCATTTTGGCAATAGTACTGAAGGCTTGTGCTCCAGAACTTGCTGCTCCCCCTAGCCAAGCTTTTCCAGTACAGTTACAACACTGGTATCTACCCAACAATGTGGATAATTGCCCAGGTATGTTCTATACACAAAAGCAGAATAAATCCAACCAGCCAATCACTGCCAAATTAATCTGCTCTTGATCATCAGTAAAGTGATGAAAGATGTCCTTAATAATGCTATCAAACAGCACCTTTTTATCAATAAACTGCTCAGTGGCACCCCTGATCTCACTACAGCCTTGGCTCAAACGTGGACAAAGAGATGAATTCCAGAGGTGAGGTGAGAGTAACAGCCCTTGACATAAAGACTGCATTCAACTGAGTGTGGCATCAAGGAGCCCTAGAGAAACTGGAATCAATGGGTATCAGGGGCAAACGCTCTGGTGGTTGGAGTCAGACCTGACACATAGGAAGATGGATATGTTATTGGAGGTCAATCATCTCAGTCCCAGGAGATCTCTGCAGGAGTTCCTCAGGATAGTGACTTCGGCCCAACCATCTTCAGTTGCTTCATCAATGACCTTCCCTCATCAATGCTGAATCCACTGTGATTTGTCACTTAAATGAATGATTTGGATGAGAATATAGGAAGCCTGGTTCGTAAGTTTGCAGATGACTCCACAATTGGTGGTTTGGTGGACAGTGAGGGAGATTATCTAAGATTACAAAGGGATCTTGATCAATTGGGTCAATGAGCCAAGAAGTGACAGAAGTGGATAAATGCAAGGTGTTACATTTTGGAAAGATGAATAACAGCAGACTTACACTGTTGATGATAGGGCCCTGGGGAGTTTTACTGAACAGAGAGACCTAGGGGTTCAGGTACATAGCTCTTTGAACGTTGCATCACAGGTAGGCGGAATGGTAAAGAAGGCATTTAGCATACTTGCCTTCATTGCTTAGCGCATTGAATAAAGGAGTTGGGTTGTCATGTTGTGCTTGTACAGGACATTGATGAATCTACCTTCAGAGTACTGTATACAGTTTTGATTGCCCAGCTATAGGAAAGATATTATTAAATTGAACAGGGTGCAGAAAAATTTAAAAGGATGTTATTAGAACCAGAGGATTCGAGTTATAGGGAGAGGGTATATAAGCTGGGACTTTTTCAATGGAGCACAGGAGGTTGAGGGTTGACCTTAAAGAGGTTTGTAACATCATGAGGGGCATAGATAAGGTGAACAGAGCTGGGGAAATCCCTAGAGTTGAGGAGTTCAAAACAAGAGAGCTTATTTTTAAGATGAGAGGAGGAAGATGTAAAAGGGACTTGAGGGCAACTTTTTCATAGAGTGGGTGGTTCTTATATGAAATGAACTGTCAGAGGAATTGGTAGATGCCGATATAATCAGTATATTTAAAAGGCATTTGGACAGGTATATGAAAAGGAAAGGTTTAGAAGGATATGGACCAAATGCAAGCAATTTGGACTAGTTTAGTTTGGCATGCATGAATTGGACCAAAGGGTCTGTTTCCACGCTACATGACTCTATAAGGGCAGAAGTGAGGACACTCACTAACCATCGCACGATGTTCATCATGATTTGTGAATTCTTCAGATACTGAAGCAGTCCATGTTCAAATGCAACAAAATCCAGACAATATCCAGGCCTGAGCTGACAAGTGGCAAGTGACAGCCCCACAATCCCATATGATATTGGAGCAGAAGTAGGTCATTTGTGCCCAAGTCACCAATCTGTCTAGATCCTGTTGTATCCTTTCACAATCACTGGCACTGTCAGCAACTCCACCAATCATCTTGTCATCCGCAAACTTACTGATCAAGCCAGCCACATTTTCCCCCAGATCATTTATACAGATACTGCAAACAACAGAGGACCCAAGACTGATCCCTGTGGAACACCACTAGTTACCGGTCTCCATTCTGAAATGCACCCTCTACTGCTACCCACTGCCTTCTAGGACCAAGCCAGTTTTCTGCCCTTTTAGCCCACACATCCCATATCCAATGTGGTTTTAGATTTCCTGCCCATTCCTGTTCTTAGTCATGTTTGCCTTGGTTTCTACCTCACCTTTAATTTCTGCATCTACTGCCGTACAGCTCTGGCTCCCATTCCCCTGCCACACTTACTTAAACCCTCCCCAACCACTCCACAAAGTACCACTCTGGGGAAATTAGTCCTAGTCCTGCCCAGGTGTACCCGTCCAGTTTGTACAGGTCCCACCTTCCTCAGAGCCAGTCCCAATGCCCCACGGATGTGAAACCTTCCTCCTTACACCATCTTTTCAGCCATGTGTTCATCATATATATTCTGCTGTTTCTACTCTGACTAGCATTGCTAGTAATCCTGACATAACTATCTTTGAGGTCCCACATTTCAACTTGCTTCCTCGTTCTCTATATTCAGCTCTTAGGAGCTCATCCCTGTTTTTTTTACCTTTAGATTAGATGGGATTTCCTACAGTGTGGAAACAGGCCCTTCGGCCCAACAATTCCAAACCGCCCCTTGGAGCATCCCACCCAGACCCATCCCCCTACAGCCCACACATCCCTGAACACTACAGGAAATTTAGCATGGCCGATCCACCTAGCCTGCACATCTTTGGACTGTGAGAGGAAACCAGAGCTCCCGGAGGAAACCCACGCAGACACGGGGAGAATGTGCAAACTCCACACAGACAGTCACCCGAGGTTGGAATCGAACCCAGGTCCCTGGCTCTGTGGGACTGCAGTGCTAACCCCTGAGCCACCATGCCACCCAAAATGTAAATAGTACCAACATGTACCGTGACCCTGACCCTGACCCTGACCCCGACCCTATCGCATGTACCATGTTGGTACATGGCTGTTTGCCCTCCCCTCCAGAATGTCCTGCAACTACTCCAAGACACCAGGGCCCTAGCACCAGAAAGACAATACATCATCCTGGACTCTTGTTCGCAGCTACAGAAACACTTATCTATTCCCCTTATGGTTGAATCTCCCATAACTATAGCATATCTATGCCAATTTCTCTCTCCCTTTGCAGCAGAACCAATCATGGTGCCATGAATTTAGTTGCTCCTGTTATCCCCTGAGGGGCCATTCCCCCAACAGTATCCAGAACGATGCATCTGTTTTGCAAGAGATTCCTGCACTACCTGTTTCACCCTCCTGCTCTGCCTGATGGTCACCCACTCCGTTCGTGCCTGTGAAGTCTGAGTCTGCAGTGTGACTATCTCTCTGTATGTGCCACTCATGATACTCTCCGACTTGCGAATGCTCCACAGTGTCCCGAGATGCCACTCCGACTCTGAAACTTGGGCTTCCAGCAGCTGTAGCTGGAGATATTTCTTGCACACATGCAGGTCCTGGGCCCTGGAAACGTGCCTGGCTTCCCACATCCAGCAATAGGAGCAGTCAATGATAGCAGATTATGACTGCGTATGACATTGAAAATCAAGGGCAAATTTCATGACATTTCTGGCAGAATTCATTGATTCATACAGTGCAGAAAAGCTCTCTGGCCCATTGAGTCTGCATCAACATAATTACCACCAAAAATGCACCAATCCTAATTTCCTGTACTTATCCCATATTCCTGAATGTTATGATACTTGAAGTAAACGTCCAAATACTTTTTAAAGGTTTTAAAGATTTTTGGCTCCCACTACATTCCTAGGCAGTGCCTTCCAGATTCCCAACACTCACTGAGTGAAAACGTTTGTTCCCAAATCCCCTCTGAATCTCCTGCCCCTCATCCTAAAACTATGCCCTCCCATAATTAACCACCTCAACCAAGGGGACCAGCTGTTGTCTATTGACTCTCCTCATTCCCCTCATAACTTTATACAGCTCAATCATGCATTCCCCCCACCGCACCACCCCTCCCCCATTCATCCCTGCTCAGAAGAAAACAATCCAAGCTTATCTAGTATCTCCTTACAGTTCAATTTTCCCAGGCAACATCATGGTGAGCCTCCTCTCTACCTCCTCTAGTGCTAACACATCCTGCAATGAGGTGACCGGAACTGCACAAGGTATTGCAGCTGTAGCCTACCCAACGCTCTGTACAAGTCCAACATTACCTCTTTGCCTTTACACGTTATGCCACAACAATGAGAACAAGTGTCCCACATAGAGACAGTAAGCACTGCCGATGCTGGAGTCAGAGGCACACAGTATGGAGCTGGATGAACACAGCAGGCCAGGCAGCATCAGAGGAGCAGGAAAGCTGACGTTTCAGGAAGAAGGGTCTTCCTGCTTGGCCTGCTGTGTTCATCCAGTTCTACACCTTGTTTCAGGTCCGGACCCTTCTTCAGTAATGAAATAGTGGGGAGGGAAGCTGGTAAATAAATAGAGGGAGGAGGGGTGGGGCTGAGAAGGTGGGTGGGATGGTGATAGGTGAGTGCAGGTAAGCAGGGATGGGGATTGGTCAGTGAGGTGGGAGGAGCGGATAGGTGGGTCAGTAGATGGACAGGTTGTGTCAGGTCAAGGAGGCAGGAATTAGAGGGAGGGTTGGTCATGGGATAGGGCCCATGTATCTTCTTTACTATCCTATTCACATGCTCTGCCAATTTCAGGGATCTGTGAATAACTACCCCAAGATCCCTCTGTTCCTCAGAGCTATCCAGAGTCCTGCCAGTTGGTGAAGTGGATGAACTGTTCGAGCTCCTCTTGGGAGCACGAGGCGGCGCCAATACAGTCATCGATGTAACAGAGGAAGAGGTGGGGTTTCGGGCCAGTGGAGGTAGGGAAGAGGAACTCCCCCCAAAGCATCCTAAAACCAGCCCAGCTCGTCCCTGCCTCCCTAACCAGTTCTTCGTCTCACCTATCCCCTCCTCCCACCTCAAGCTGCACCTCCATTCTCTACCTCCTAACCTCATCCCACCCCCTTGACCTGTCCGTCCTCCCCGGACTGACCTATTCCCTCCCTACCTCCCCACATATACTCACTTCTACAGGCTCCATCCCCACCCCTTTAACTTGTCTGCCTCCTCTCTACCTATCTTCTCCTCTATCCATCTTCGATCCACCTCCCCCTCTCTCCCTATTTCTTTCAGAACCCTCTCCCCATCCCCCATTTCTGATGAAGGGTCTGGACCCAAAACATCAGCTTTTGTGCTACTAAGATGCTGCTTGTCCTGCTGTGTTCATCCAGCCTCACATTTTATTATCTCAGATTCTCCAGCATCTGCAGTTCCCATTATCTCTGAGAAGGAAAACGTTTCAGGTTTAATTCTGGAGAATGCAGTGAAGCGTATTTCAGAATGTTTTGGGAACAGAAATGAGAATATCATCAACTTTAGAAATATTTTGAAAGAAGAGACCAGGCAAATGTAAGGTATTGAGTCTGAGGGAAGCTAACTTCACCAACTTGAAAAGGGAGAGGAAGAAAGAAATAAAATCTGGAGTAGGCATTTCACCCCTCAAGCCTGCTCCACTGTTGAACAAAATGTGACTGATCCATCACTACTCCACCTTCTTGAAATTTTGCCATACTCCTTAGTTCCTAAAAAATTCTCATTCTCAGTCTTGAATATATTCAACAACTGAGCATCTATAGCTCACTGAGCCAGACAAATAAAAATATCGGAGCCTTTTGATGAATATTGACCATGGCACTGGGAAAAACCTCTTTGGTGCTCTTTTAATAATGTTTGTAGGACCTTTCACATCTATTGGAGGAAACAGTTAGGACACTAGTTCAGGTAAAGCGAAGACACATTACCAGAAGTGGGAAAGGAAAGCCTCTGAAACTGTGTGCAGCTTTTGTCAGCTTTCATACAGATGTAAATAAGCTGGAGCCTGTTCAGGGGAAGGTTACGAAAATGACACCTGAAATTAGAAGGCTATGGAGGCAGGATTATTATATAATTTTAAGGCAAAGGCAGATACATTCTTGTTAGGCAGAGGAACCTAAAGATTGAACCACAAAAAATCTACCATGACATTATTGAATGGCACAGCAGGTTTAGGGGGTCAAAAGGCTTACTATACTCCTGTTCCACATGTTTGTATGTCTCAAAGCCAGAACAGCTTGAATGACAAAAGATATAGAGGAAAGAATGAAACAATCAATGAGAACTTATGATCAATGTAGTGTGGAGGGCCTTGTATTAAACTGGAGTGGACAAAGTCAGAAGTCACATGATGCCAGGTTATAGTCCAACAGGAACAAAAGTAGAATAGCAGCATCTGTGAAAAAAAACTATCGAGTTAACATTTTGGAGCCGGTGACCCTTCCTCAGAACAGTCACTGGACTGGAAATATTAACTCTGATTTTTCTTCACATATGCTGTCAGACCTGCTGAGCCTTCCTAGCAAACTCTGTTTTTGTTCCTGATTTACAGCACCCACAGTTATTTCAGTTTTTATTACAATCCAACGGGTTTATTTAAAATAACAAGCTTTGGAGCATAGACCCTTCATCAGGTGCAGTGAGAGAGAAGCACACAAAACAGAATTTGTGGGCAGAGAGCAAGCTCATGTTATTCTAGTCATTTGGTTTGTCTCCAGCATCACCTTATTTTTAACTTTCTGTAGTTATCTCTCTGCCTCATTTAATTGGATTATAAGTCATCCCTTCATTTTTTATTCAGTTGTTGACACTTCACTCATGCCACCGAACACTTTTGATCACTGGCAGAAACTTATTATTCAATGCTCCACTCACACCATTTCTATGATCTTTTGATCTCTCTACCCTTGATCTCACTGCCCATAGCTGCCCATAGCTCTGCTGAAAAGACCATGGGGTGGGGAGCGCCTGAAATATGCGTTTCAATGTCAGAAGTATAACAGACAATGTAAATGGATTTACAGCTTTGGTTAGTACTTGGAACTATCACATTATTGTGATTACAGAGACTTGGCTGAAAGACAGACAGGACTGGCAGCTGAATGCTCCAGGATTTAGATGTTTCAGGTGTGATAGAAAGGGATGTAAAAGTGCTGGGGGTGTTGCATTACTGGTAAAGGAGTATCTCACAGCTGTGATAAGGGAGGATACATCAGAGGACTCGGGCAATGAGGCAATATGGGTAAAATTCAGGAATAGGAAATGCTGAGGGTATACTACAGGCCTCCCAACAGCCAATGAGGGATACAGGGCAGAATACATGGACTGATTTTGGAAAGATGTGAAAACAGCAAGGTTGTTGTGGTGAGTGATTTTAACTTCCCCTGCATTGACTGGGACTCAATTTGTGCTCGGTGAATGGATGGGGCAGAATTTGTAAGGACCATTCAGGAGGGAGTCTTGACAAAATATGTAAACAGTCCAATCAGGGAAGGTGTTATACTGGAGCTGACTTTGGAAAATAATCCCAGCTTGTTGAGTGAGGTTTCAGTGGGGGAGCATTTTGGGAGTAGTGACCATAATACTGTGAGTTGTAAGATGCTCATGGATAAGGATAACAACAGTCCTCAGGTGAAGTTGTCAAACTGGGTGAAGGTGACCTACATTAATATTAGGCAGGAACTGGAGAAAGTTTATTGGAAGAGGCTGTTTGAGGGTAAATCCACATCGGACATGTAGGAGATGGAGGGTTGTGGTGGAAGCATTCTTTTTGGAATGGAGGGTTGTGACTAGCAGTGTTCCACAGGCAACAGGGCTGGGGCCTCTGCTGTTTGTGTTCAACATAAATGATTCGGAGGAAAACGTAGCTGGTGTAATTAATAAGTTTGCAGATGATGAGAAGATTGCTGGAATTGTGGATAATGAGAAGGATTGTCAGGGGATAAAGCTGAATATAAGTAAGTTGGTGGCATGTGCAGAAAAATGACAGATGGAGTTTAATCAGAACAAATGCAACATGATCCATTTTGGAAGGTAAAGTACAGGTGGAAATTAACAAGTGAATGGCAGACCCTTAGGAATATTGATGTGGAGATGGACCTGGGTGTACAGGTCCACAGATCACAGAAAGTGGCAGCTCAGGTAGATAAGGCAGTAAAAATGGTTTATAACATGCTTGCTTTCATTGGAAGGAGCATTGAGTATAAGGATAGGCAAGTTAAGCTGCAGCTTTATAGAACTTCAGTTAGGCCACATTTGGAATATTGTGTACAGTTCTGGTCACCACATTACCAGAAGGATGTGGTGGCTTTGAAGAGTGTGCAGAGGAGGTTCACCAGATGTTGCCTGGTATGGGGGATTTTATATATGAATAGAGGTTGGGTAGAGAGGGTATATTCTCACTAGAACACAGGAGGTTGAGGGACGACCTGATAGAAGTTTATAAGATTGTGAATGGCATGGACAAAGTGCAAAGTGTGAGTTTTATTTCCAGGTTGGAGGGGTCAGTTACTAGGGGACACAGCTTCAAGGTGTGAGGGGGTAAGTTTAAAAGAGACGTGCAAGGCAAGTTTTTCAAAGGGTGGTGAGTGCCTAGAACACGCTGCAAGAGGAGGTGGTGGGGGTGGACACAATAGCAGTGTTCAAGAAGCATCTGAATGAATGCATGAACAGGTAGGGAATAGAGAGATATAGATTTTGTAAGTGAGGATAGTTTTAGTGTGGAAAGACAAAATGTGGCAGCACCGGTTTTGTAGGGCCCAACGACCTATTCCTGTGCTGTAGGGAATAGAGAGATATAGATTTTGTAAGTGAGGATAGTTTTAGTGTGGAAAGACAAAATGTGGCAGCACCGGTTTTGTAGGGCCCAACGACCTATTCCTGTGCTGTATGGCTCCTTGTTCTTTAGAATCTGCCCTCATTCTTGTTCTTACCTTTGGCTAGGTATTCGGCAACAGGAGTTAGAGTCTCAGGATAAGTCTTAGGACAGAGGTGGAGAAATTTCTTCAGTCAAGGATAAATGAGTCTTTGAAATTCTGTATCTGGAAAGTTATGGCTGCCCAGTTGTTGAATACATTTAACAAACTGTAGAACTAGATGAACACAGCAGACTAAGAATCTGCTCCTGAGATGCTGCTTGGCCTGCTGTGTTCATCCAGCTCTACAATTTGTTATCTTGGATTCTCCAGCATCTGCAGTTCCCACTATCTCTGTTGAAACATTTTGCAGGGTGTGTCTGACATGTGGGTCTACACTCACATCAATGTGGTTAACTCTTCATTGCCATCGGAATGGCCAAGCAAGACACTCAGTTAAAGGACAATGAGGAATGAGCAATAAACCCTGGCCTTGCCTGTGATGCCCTCATCTTATGAAAGAATTAAGAAAAAGGACAGCTTTTTTAAAGAACCAGCACAGACTGAATAGTCTGCATGGTCTCTAAGTGTATTGTATCATTCTCTGATTTTCCCACATTGAGACAGCGGCAGAAAACAAACAGAAACTTTGATTCTTAATGCAGAGATAATTATAACTGAGCCAACAACAGTCTGTGAAAAGAGACCATTTAAAGAAATGTAAAGGACACTGTATTGGAGACAAGGGATCTTTATACACACTGTGGTGTAGTCTGTTGGCCGCAGCACACAGCAACTCTCAATTGGATCCTTATTCAGTTTGGAACCTCTGTTATTATTGCACTCGTTGTAGAGAATGTTGCGTCCGCCCCTCTCTCTCACACACAGAGTGCCTTCACACAGCAAAATCTGGATTTCCATTCATGTGCTGCACACCATCTTCCACAGGGGATTGGTTTTAGCATCGCCTGCTCAGGGTGCAATAAATTGTGAATACTTGGAAATTGGAAATTCCATGGAATTAATATTTTTATTAAAAGATTATAGTTATACCATGTTTCCAGTTATCTCAAACAGAAGGCTGGATCTGGTACACACGTATATAAATCATTGAGCTTATGGGACTGAAGAAGGCTATTCAACCCAACATATCTAGACTGGCTCTTTGACAGAGCAGTCCAATCAGGTTCCAGCTTTGTCCCTCCCTGAACAGATTTTAAATGAATCAGCCACACAGATCCCTTGACAAATCAAATACAAGAACAGGGATTGATAAAGCATTTGAAAGCAAGTTACTGACATGCATAGCAAGTATTACTTACACAGTTGTTTGTTCAAGCAGTGATGGTTACTGCAGACAAGCCGGAACCCAGGGATTGTACAAAATAGAGATTTGATGAGTTTCGATGATAAAAGCCTTTTGTCTGCCAACAACAGTGATCGGCTCCCAGATACTGAACAACTCATCAGGGTGCTTTAAGATAAAACAAAGAAATGCAGATGCAGGCAATCTGAAACAAAATTAAGTCTGTTTTGGTTCTGAAATATTACCTGTGCTTTCTCTCCACAGATGCTGTCAGACCTACTGAGTTTCTCCAGCAATTTCTGTTTTTGTTATCAGGTTGAATGTTTGGTGAGAATCCATCAGAATTCCAGAAAGGAAAGCGTGTTCTTTCCACTGCAGGAGTAAACACCTATAACCTGAATAAAGCCGACGTATTTCTCTTCATCAATGCTGTAAGCTGTGGCTTTTAACCAGGGACTCAGCCTATACCAGTCACCCTGTGCCTCAAACAAATCAGTGAAAATTCCTGTTTTAAAAGGGGATTACAGATTAAACAGGTCTCTGCCCTCTTCTAGGCAAAAGGCGCTTAAGGTCCCAACAGCTCTACGGGAGCAGTTCCCACAGTCCGGGCTGCACAGATCCCCCAGAACTGTAAGGGATAAGGGTGTCTGCACCCCCAGCCTTACAGGTATGTGACCCGAAGAAAAATAGGAGGCTCTCCCATTGTCTGAACATTACTTATCCCCCCAGTAATGACCTCACATGGAATACCTGATCATTTATCTC